>NC_134483.1:509620149-509797649 GCF_040206685.1 Ascaphus truei
CACTAATGTAATGAAGCTTTGCTTTTAGTTTATTTTTAGTACACAGTATTGAAGCAGATGGTCTCCGGAGCTTAACCCCATTCATTTCAGGTCCAGGGAACCCCTGCTTCCAGACGTACTGACCTCCATATGGGGTGCCGGTATCTTGGAGCTGTTTAAATGTCCCACTCATGTGGGCCGTGATGCCGGAGATGTAAACTTGCTTGAGCTACTGGCACCCCATACGGAGGCCTGTACGATGGAAACCATGGGGCCCAAGACATAAATTAATGTGGTTAAGCTCTGGAGTCCCCTACTTCAATACTGTGTACTGAAAATAAAAATAGTTAGATGCGCTGTAAGAGCTGTGTAGTGAAACATAGAGTGAGGGACTGACTCTCTCCGATCTCTCTGCACAGCTCTTAAACTGGTGCATCCCAGTAGGATTAATGCTGTGGGAGTCCTATTCAGAAGCAGGGACCCCCACTTCATTACTAGCATTGTGGCGAGGGTGAGCCGTGAGCGGGCTCTGTCAATCAGAACTATTTCCGTGCGTCCACGATTAAAGTAAATAGAGTCCGCTCTATAGTGAAACCTTTAACTGGGCTTTTATCTTTTAAAGGCTGTGTATGTATATTTAGGATCCTGTGAATACAGAAAACTAGAAATAGTACAGTTAAATATGTACGCTATTGAATACTCCAGCGTTAGTGAGTTACAAGTTAACTCTGTAAAAATAGGACAAGGAAAGGTCTGATATAGTGGAAAAGAAGATACAGTAGAAGAGCAGGATATTGTAACACTGATTGGAGGTTATTCATTAAACTGTGATAGTGCAGATCAAGGAACTATCACATGTAAAGTCCCATTGAAGTCAAAGGTAGTTTCAGTGTGATAGTGCCATATATGCATTATCACCGTTTAATTAATAAGCCCATGGTGTGTGGAAAATTTCCCCGGCAGTGCAGAGATACATAAAAAACAAGTATTTTCAGTTCTTGTTCGTATTTGTGACTACAGACATGCCTGCAATCCAGTTCTGTACTTGTCCAATGTCTGTGTAAAACATCAGTGAAAAGGTAGTAATCAGATTTCCTTGTCTAGCCAGGTTTCTCTGGACTACTATTCCTTGCCTTAAGTTCCACTGTAAGTCCCCATAGGTTGTGGGCAGTGTGGGCATGATTCCTAAAGGAAATTAATTCTAATGTTCAGTGTGTGATGTTACATTGTTCAGCAGGTAAGAACAATAAAGTTGTGTGCCTTTCACTAGGGGGGCTTATGACAAGAATAGGCTGGCTTACTAGCCACTCCCCAGGGGCTGCTTTTCAATGTAGGGTAGAACAGTGAGTTAGTTCTGATTGAGACTTCAGAGAGTAAGATGTTCCTCTGGAAGAGATGCCAGAGTATACAGATACTGCAGAAAGGTCTTCTGCTAGAGAAGTGACTGAGGCCTAGTCCAAGAAGGAATAGAGTACTGTGATAATGATCCAGTGAATGTACTTCAACTGCTGCCAATAAATGCCAGTCAAAGCAACAACTGGTGTAGTCCTTGAAGCATGTGTAGCCCTGGTAAGAAATTGGGCTATATGTCTTTCCTCCTTCTGGTATAACCCTGGTAAGGGCAGGCTGCCAGAAGTTATCATGGGTTTCCCCCACTTCAGGCACTGCTCTGATTGGTGGAGGTAGGTCACCTGACCCTTTGGCTAAGGCAAGAGACACAGGGGAGGGGCCTGCTGAAGTCATAAAGAGCAGGGCACAGCCTATTTAGTTCTGTTAGTGTTAGAGTTCAGTATGAATAGTTAGAGGTGCATGGAGTGCACCGCTGGAGAAGGAGATTCTTTGGCCTTTGAGTATAGCTGCTAGAAGTATAGTAGCTAGGTGGACCAATTCCTCTCACCCTGTTTAGGGGGTGAGGGAAGAGCTAGCCCCACCCTGGGTGCCCTTGACCTGGGGTGGTGGCAGGGACACAGATACCATCCTGAGGGAGAGCAGTCTGGAGGAAGAATACCCCTGTACCTGAGTGACCGTCGTGTTGCTGTTGTTGCTGCTACTCTGCTGCTGACAATAAAGAGCTGCTGTTGCTTTTAAAGAAAGACTGTGTGAGAGTGGAATATCTCGTTCCTGAGTGGGGGACTCTCTGGAAGGATTCCACCCCATATTCCAGGGGCTTACCAGAGATGGAGGCGCTGCACCATTAAATGAGACGAAGGCATTCAAACCAGTAACCTGGTCCTGTCATCCCCCATACCATCGCGGGAGTCTCAGGCCCTCCTGTTGCCAGCAGGTATGCATCACACATATACACATAGCCAGACCCTAGTATAGAGGGGGGGCCCGATCTGCGATTGGCCCCGGGAAGAGGGGCTTCACATGGGAATGACTAAAGGAAGAAGATTTGTTCATGAGGTGCATCCTGAGACATCAGGATCCTCTTGGAATGGAATCGCTGACCACTGAGGAAATCACTGCAAACCTGTCCTGGCACTCCCCACACCACTGTGGAGATCTCCGGACTTCTGTTTGCCTCACAGGTATGACCACAGCAGCCACAGAATACACTGTTAGCAAGAATATTTCCCAGAGGGTAGGGCAAAGAGGGCTACACTTGCATCCGCATTTCTTGCAGGATCCATTTGTACAGTCCGGCATCCATCTGATCAGTAGTAGGGTACAGGTATAGTATGTCACAGTCTAACACTATTTGCTCCTCTATTGTTGTCACCACTGACCTTATGCAGTACTGTCCCTCCCAAACTTTTAACCCTGGGTTGGCAAGCATGCAACCACTGATACAGTCTGGTCTTGTATAAGATTATTAGAACATTTACTTTTAGGCCAAGGTTCACTGATCAGTGGTATTGGATCTCGATCCCATGTTAATTGCCATTGAATTGAATTAAAGTTAACACAGGATCAAGATCTAATACCTTTTAGGGCTTTGTGAAACCAACTTTTTCATGCCTAGGAGGGTGTAAAATGGTACTGAAATGGTAAAAAATTATCTATCTATTGTTTGGAACCCAGGAGTATTTTCCTGTTACTCTAAATTTCCTTAATTACATTGGGGAGAGGGGGCGGGTGACGTTTCACAGAGTTCCGATAATGGGTATTGGAACTCAAATGGTGTTAATTGCCATTAACTTTAAAAAGTGTTGCTTCTCAAATTGACTTTAAAGTCACTTCAAGTGAGTTAAAGGGGAAATTCCTCTTAAGACCAAAATAAATGAAGCTGTAACATGTTTGAGCGTATTATCTACTGTAGGTAATTGACAAATATTCTTTTTTTTATAAGCAGACAATTAGTATTTGTAAATAATTAAAGTTAGTTTACAAACATGGTGAGATGTACATGTAACCCCCTCCCCCCTCCCATCTCTGGTGGGGTTACTAGGCAGAGTTAGGGACTATGACAGTCCAATCACTGAGTGTGTGGTAGCCACGCCCCTTTGAAGGATTTGTTAGCGGAGGGAAGAACTGGGAGATCAGACCTCAGGAGAAGGAATTGAGGAGAGGGCTCACTGTAAATAGTTGTATAGGTATTGTGGCAGGACGGCCTCGCGGCGGGGTCAGTAAGACGCTAGACACAATGGGAAATGTTAAACTATAGTGGTTTATTAGCCACAACCAAAATAAAGTACGGGTGCACTGTCCCTTTAAGAAACGTCTTTCTAAAAATTAAATCCTATTTCCGTTAGGGAAACTAACTCACTTCTTGAGCCCTTAGTAACAGGGCAGCCAGCTAATCTGGTTATGCCCAAAACATATGCTACACGAAGGATAACCAATAAGTATAATATAAAGTCTTATCTGAGTTGCAGCTCCAACAGCAAACAGGAACACGGTTCCAGGGAGCAGGCTGGGTCCAGCTCGCAGCAACCTGTATCTAATCTTTATCCTGTGCTGGGGTCCCAGCTGGTCCCAGCAGCAAAGCTCCTCGCAGGACTGGGGGACCAGAGCAACAGCTAGGGCTTCCTAGCTGGGAGGATTCTCTCCAGCCTCATGTGGATAAACAAGCTCACCTTGTGTGAGCAACTTCCTGCTTTATAAAGCACTTGTTTCCCTGATGAGTTCAGCCCCTGTTTAATCAGTCTTCAGCTGTGCTTTCTGTTTTAGGAGATTAACACTCTATGTACTGGCTGCAGCGTCTCTCCATTCACTGTTCCAGCCTACTGAGTCAGGGACTCTGTCACAGTATATGTAAATAGGTATATTGAATAGTTATAGTTGAATAGTGTAACGATGCTCATCTCAAGCAGGAAGTGAACCCACAGGGCTGAGGTAGGAAGGTGAAAGAACCGGCCAGAGCCGAAGGACAGAGTCCTGATAGAGTAGTGCATCGTAGGCTGTAGGTCAGGGCTGGTAGCAGAGTTGCATAGTCGGTGTGGATGCAGAAGTCGAGGCATGCAGAAGACAAGGATAGTCAAGGTACATGAGCCGATTCTGGTAACATGAAAGACAATAGGTATAAGCCCATTGCATGAATTCAGCATGAACTGGAACTTTGCTCAGCAACTTCCTGCTCAGAGGGCTGTTCTTTTAAAGGAATTTGCCAGAGACACAGATGGACGATTCGGCTACAGAGGGCGAGCAAGAGCAAAATCCCGAACCGGAAACTGAAAACCCAGAAAGGATTTTGCCAAACCTCTTAAATAGAAATGATTAGATAATACAAGTGTTATGTTAGAAGCCATTGTTTCTTTTTTTTATAATTTAAATTTGTATTGTGTATTACAAGCATAAAGTACAACATAATATAAAATAGAATTCGCTGTGTGACTGATAGATATTTAAACATAAGAAACAGGCTTAGTGAGATCGCACGGCTTTTCGAGCCCTATTCGGCCGGGCGATTCACGGTGCGTGAAGTAGTTAACTGGACAGTCCGATGTATAGTGCAAATAATAAATTAATAGAATGGTAAAAAAAAAAAAATTATAAGGAGGGGGGGGGGGAGAGGTAGAGGTAGGGAAGGTGGTGGCGTGGGTAGGTGGGAGGGAGGGTCCATCTCCTTCTCTTCCTTTGGGCCGGTCGAGACTATCTCTTACAGTCGCAACTCATCTTTGATCTGACGACTCTGGAGTGCTGCTGTCCCAGGATCTGTTTATATGGAGTGAAGTGAACTATCCCCTCCAAAGGAGAACGCACCTATTACTATTATAGCCAAATTGAGTACCTCTCAATCCCTGGGATGTCTGTCTGTGCTAACCAGGGCGTCCAGACTTTTAGAAAGTTGTTGCCAGTGTCGTTAACTAAACTCGTCAACTTTTCCATCTGCGATTCTGAATCTTTGGTGCAATCTCGCACCGCGTTGCTATTGCAAAATGTGCTATTAATTTATTGTTTGCTTTGGTAAGGCCCGTTAATGGTCTGTTCAAAAGGAACAGCCATGGGTCTGGGGGTATTGTGAGGTCAAAAATCCTCTGAATCCAATTTCTTCCCATATTGGGGAGATCCGCAGGCAAGACCACAGCATACTGTATGTAACAGGTCTGCCGATCACAGCAGGGAGGATCCTGGCACGAACCTAGATAATTTCAGCGAGGTGAGGTACCATTTCATGAGGACTTTATATGCGTTCTCCTTTAGAGTAGTGCAAATTGAGCTTTTTGCTGTTCCTAAGAATATAGCCTTCCACTCCTCATCCTCAAGGGTCTCTCCTAGGTCTGATTCCCATTGGGATCTGAAAGAGGGCACCTGTTGTCCCTGGTCTGCTGAACCGATCACTTCTCCGTACAACTGTGATGTAAGTCCCTTTGTGTCTGTCTCTGACAGACAGATCTTTCAAAAGATGTCAAAGGGGGGTATGGGGTAAATTTATTGTAGAATGCTCTGATCTGGAGGTATCTAAAATATTCTGAGTGGGGTATATATTTTTCTAGGTACTGGGAGAGAAAGAACCCCAATGGAGAGCACTCAAACACATACACAAATCACAGTGTGTTAGAATGGAGGAAGTCTAGGGTGAAATGAGGAGTGAATGAGTTAAAATAACATTTTAATTGGAGTAATAACTCAACTAAAATAAATGGAACACTAGGTTACCAGAGTAAATAAGACTCAATTTGGAGCCAAAAAAGCGCAGTGAAAATAAAAATATACCAATTCTCATGTGTGAGGTGTGGGCTATCACCTTTGATGAAATGTGCAGGGTGTAGCTAGGTGAATGATTAACCCATTGTGGCCTATGTCTGCTGTTTAAAGACACAGGTGCAGCCACTTAGCAAGGATAGAATGTCTCTCATATAGGTAAGTATGAGTAATACAGCCTGTCTACCTGCTAATATGGTGTTAGAAGGCAGATAGACCCGGCGAATGTCAATAGTAATGAACAGTCACAGAGATTGCAATAACCACTATGTATAGCCAGTAATAAGGCAGTCCGGATCGACAGACCACTGCAGGTGTCCTTGATAGATGCTGTCATACAGGGACACTGTCTTAGCAGTGAGCAAGTAACAAACACTTGGTATGTTATTAGTGTAATAGACACCCCTGGAAGGTGTGTCTATTATGTGCACAGAAGGGTGGCTGCTGCCACAATGGATGAAAATAGAACAGTAGTACACAAGTAGTGTCTATTCACACTTTGATAGATAAAAACGACATGAGAATCCAATAGCATAAAAATCGCAGACACCGTGGTAGTGCTGAGTCACTGTACACCTACTTGCTAATGCTTGGTGTATCAAGGATAGCCACGAGTGCTGCTCAAGTAACAAGTAATAAGCTTAATGCTTGTTTCTGGCTCCGTGTGGAGGAGCTAGTATGGGACGGACGCGCTCCGATCACCAGCGTTGGTCCCGCCCCCTTGACGTAATGACGTCACTGCCGACGTATGTTTCGCAAGGCAATGCTTTCTCAAGGCTGGGTGGGGCGTGTGTACTTCCCCCACCTTTTATGGGAGAGCATGAGCTCTAATAGGTTAGTCAATTTCCTATTCAAATACTCTGGTTGCGTGAATGACGTGTGTGATATACATGTTAGAGCCACAGCGCTGAGTAGGGGCGTGTGTATAGCCCCGAAATAGAGTACACAGTGCATTGACTCTGATGGGTGGATAGATTATCCTATGTAGGATTGCGTGAATGACGCGTGTAATGTTAATAATAGGAAAAGCACAGCGCTGTTCAAAGACTTGTATTACAAACATGGGAGCTATCAGCTTGTATACTTACAGTCAGAGAAGGCTATGGGGAGAGCAGAGTAGAAGGTATGTGGTCACAGAGACCTATTAAGGGGTCATGTGAAAGCACACCAGTGGGGTGAGACATGGCTACATACAGAAGCTATATAAAGGGACTAAAGACAAAACCCTCATTCAGGCCATTGGGACTTAGGGTTTGCAGTGTGTAAATCCAACGGGACTCTATTTTTAGTAGTTCCTGGTCCCAGTACCTTTTCTGATGCCCATGGAGAGCTGGTCTATGCCCTTAAAGGTAAGTACTGTATGGTCACCCCGGTGGTGCTCATTCACGTGCCTAGCCACCGGAGTGTCCATACCATCCGTAATGTTTCCTAGGTGTTCAAGGACACGTGTCCTGAAGGGGCATCTGGTCTTCCCTATATACTTCATTGTACAAACATATTCTGCCATATATATGACTCCTGGGGTTCTACAGTTAATAAACTTGCGTATATTAAACGTGCGTGTGTTGTCCCAGTTATTGAACGTTTTAGCGTTCACAATGACAGAACAGGCTTTGCAATTTTTACAGCTGAAGCAACCTGGAGGTCTATTGGGAAGCCAGTTTTTATTGACGGGAGCTTCAAAGTGGCTCTTTACCAACCGGTCTCGTAGGTTCTTAGACCTGCGACTGGTCATTTCAGGATATGGTTTGAGCACTTCCTTGAGGTCCTCATCTGCTCTGAGGATATGCCAATGTTTATTGAGTGCACATCTCGCTTGGTTCCAATGCTCGTTATACGTGCCTATGAACCTGAATGAGGGTTTTGTCTTTAGTCCCTTTATATAGCTTCTGTATGTAGCCATGTCTCACCCCACTGGTGTGCTTTCACATGACCCCTTAATAGGTCTCTGTGACCACATACCTTCTACTGTGCTATCCCCATAGCCTTCTCTGAATGTAACTATACAAGCTGATAGCTCCCATGTTTGCAATACAAGCCTTTGAACAGCGCTGTGCTTTTCCTATTATTAACATTACACGCATCATTCACGCAATCCTACATAGGTTAATCTATCCACCCATCAGAGTCAATGCACTGTGTACTCTATTTCGGGGCTATACACACGCCCCTACTCAGCGCTGTGGCTCTAACATGTATATCACACACGTCATTCACGCAACCAGAGTATTTGAATAGGAAATTGACTAACTTATTAGAGCTCACGCTCTCCCATAAAAGGTGGGGGAAGTACACACGCCCCACCCAGCCTTGAGAAAGCATTGCCTTGCGAAACATACGTCGGCAGTGACGTCATTACGTCAAGGGGGCGGGACCAAAGCTGGTGATCGGAGCGCGTCCGTCCCATACTAGCTCCTCCACACGGAGCCAGAAACAAGCATTAAGCTTATTACTTGTTACTTGAGCAGCACCCGTGGCTATCCTTGATACACCAAGTATTAGCAAGTAGGTGTACAGTGACTCAGCACTACCACGGTGCCTGCGATTTTTATGCTACTGGACTCTCATGCCGTTTTTATCTATCAAAGTGTGAGTAGACACTACTTGTGTACTACTGTTCTATTTTCATCCATTATGGCAGCAGCCACCATTCTGTGCACATAATAGACACACCTTCCAGACACACCTTCCTATTACACTAATAACATACCAAGTGTGTGTTATATGCTCAATGCTAAGACAGTGTCCCTGTATGACAGCATCTATCAAGGACACCTGCAGTGGTCTGTCGATCCGGACTGCCTTATTACTGGCTATACATAGTGGTTATTGCAATCTCTGTGACTGTTCATTACTATTGACATTCGCCGGGTCTATCTGCCTTCTAACACCATATTAGCAGGTAGACAGGCTGTATTACTCATACTTACCTATATGAGAGACATTCAATCCTTGCTAAGTGGCTGCACCTGTGTCTTTAAACAGCAGACATAGGCCACAATGGGTTAATCATTCACCTAGCTACACCCTGCACATATCATCAAGGGTGATAGCCCACACCTCACACATGAGAATTGGTATATTTTTATTTTCGCTGCGCTTTTTTGGCTCCAAATTGAGTCTTATTTACTCTGGTAACCTAGTGTTCCATTTATTTTAGTTGAGTTATTACTCCAATTAAAATGTTATTTTAACTCATTCACTCCTTATTTCACCGTAGACTTCCTCCATTCTAACTGACTGTGATTTGTGTACTTGTTTGAGTGCTCTCCATTGGGGTTCTTTCTCTCCCAGTACCTGTTCTACATTCACCCCAGATAGCAGCACCACATTGTTTTACTTCCTAGCAGTAGCGAGGGTCCTCTCCTTTCACCCCCCCCCCCCACTTCTTCCCTAGAGTTCGTTATATATTTTTCTAGCCTGATGTGGTCAAATGTTTTGATCTTGCTATTGTAACCCTCCAGATCTCTAATCCGTTTGTACCCTTTCTGCTTCCAAATTGAGATATTTCCGCCTATTAGGCCCGGCGCGAACTCGGGATTATTCCATAAGGGGGAGATCATAGAGTATCTTGTCATGAGGGAATGTCTTAACCTATTAGCCTCCCAGATTGATAAAGAGTTGGTCATTGAGGAGAGCGGAATGTCAGCAAGTTTTCACGCTGTTTTGGGTAACCAAATCAAGCTGCTAAGCTCCAATGGGGAACAAGCAGCACATTTAAGCTCCACCCATCTTTTCAAATGCGGGTTGGATTGCCATTGAACAATTTTGCTTAATTGTGCCGCTTTGTAGTATGATAACAGGCAGGGTACTGCTAAGCCGCCAGCCAGTACAGGTCTTTTCATATTCAGTTTGTTAACTCTCGGTTTTTTCCCTCCCCAAATAAAATTAGAGATCTCAGATTGAAATGAGAGCAGATCCTTCATTCTGAGTGGCACTAGTAATGTTTGGAAAAGGTATAGGATATGGGGGAGTAAATTCATTTTGACACTATGTATCCTACCTATCCAGGATATTCTCTGTGAAGCCCACCTGTGTAAATCAGATTTTAGAGTCCGAATCAGGTTGGATAATTTGCTTTATATATGTCTTTGGTATCTTTGGTGAAGTGGACTCCCAAGTATTTGATATATTTCAGTTGCCAATTAAATTTGAAATTTAGTTGTAGTGGCTTCTCGGTATGTCTAGGGAGATTGATGTTAAGGGCCTCAGATTTGGATTGGTTTATTTTGAACCCTGAGATCCTCGAGAATCTGTCTAAGAGTTCAAATTGGTAAGGACGTGAGGGGTTTTGTAATAATCAAAAGGATGTCATCTGCGTATAGGGCCGCTTTATGAGATTGTGAGTATGCGTTTAACCCCGAGATGTCCGGATTGCCTCTGGTTTGTGCCGCCAGTGGTTCGATACATAGGGCAAAGAGGAGAGGATATAGTGGGCACCCCTGTCTCGTGCAATTTTTAATTTGGAATGGCAGTGAAGGGTAGCCCTGATGTATGACCCTGGCGGTAGGGCCAGAGTACAGCGAGAGGATCACCCCACTCATCTGATCTCAAAAGCCGAATGCCGCAAGAGTCTCCTTTAGATAGGGCCAGTCTAAACTATCAAAAGCTTTTTCTGCGTCCAGACTTAACATCATACTTTGGGTGTTTCTTGTATTAGCCAATTCTATCAGATCAATGCATCATCGGGTATTATCCGCTGCCTGCCTCCCCTTAATAAATCCGACTTGATCTGGGTGTTTAAGTCTGGGTAGGATAAGACAAAGTCTATTGGCCAGTAATTTGGCGTATATTTTAATATCGGTATTAATTAAAGAAATTGGCCTGTAACTTTTGCAGTCCAGCGGATCCTTACCAGGCTTGTGAATTAGAGATATAGACGCCTGCAGCATTTCCCTGGGGATGGGAGCTCCCACTAAAATTGCGTTGAACATTTGGAGCAGCCTCGGGGCGAGTGACTTAACAATTTTTTTATAGTATTACCCCGAAAAGCCATATGGCCCGGGAGCCTTTGATGGTTTAAGTTCTTTAATAGCCTGAGATACCTCCTCAATAGTGAAGTCTGCGCTCAGGGCCTCTCTATCTGTGTCCGTCAATCTCTCTAGATTTGAACCGGCTAGGAAATCTCTCAATGCCCCGCTCGTTTTGGTATTATGGGCCGCCTTCTCTCCATTATATAGAGATTCATAGAACGAACCGAATTCTTCTACTATTTTCTTTGGGTTGGCTGTGGTGGTACCGGATTTTAAACGTATAGCTTGGATGTTATATTTAGATTGCCTGTCTCGTAGCATACGAGCCAGCATTGTATCCGGCCTGTTTGCTTTTTCGTAAAACTTCCTCTTTGACCAACTTAGTGAGTTATCAGCCCTGGAGGTCAATAGCATATTTAACTCAATTTTTGTGTCTTTTACATCCTGTAGGGTTTGAGGGTCTGGGCTTCTTTTGTGTTTTAAGGAGAGGGAATGTAATTTAGTTTGGAGCGTGGCAATTTTGGCATCTCTCTCCCTTTTTCGTCTAACTGTGATGCTAATTAGTGTACCCCTCAATGTCGCTTTATGAGCTTCCCATAGAACTAACTGGGAATTAACAGAGCCTAGATTGATATGGAAAAACTGATCTATTTCATTACCAATAGCATCACAGATCTTGAGAATTTTTAGGATTGATTCATTGAGTTTCCAGTTCGCCCAGGTCTATCAGCTCGAATATTGCTGCAGCTTAGCTCTATCAGTGCGTGGTTAGACCATGAAATATCATGGATCCCAGCTTGGGAGACCATAGCAACCAGTTGACAGGAGACAAAAAAGTAATCGATTCTGCTGTCTGAGCCGTGAGGATGGGAGTAGAACGTATAGTCTCTATCTGCTGGGTGTAATTCTCTCCATATGTCTGTTAATTGGTTGGCTTTGAGGCCCCTTCGTAGTGAGATTCCCGCTCCCTTGTTATCTGTACCTATCCCTCCTGATCTATCTAAGTGTGGTTGCATGACCATATTGATATCCCCTGCGAGCACAACGCATCCCCTAGCTGTGGACTGCAGAATCCTAAAGAAATTATCGAAGAAGACCGCGTCATGCTCACAGGGGGCATACACAAAGGCCAGCGTGATATACTGTCTGCTAATAGTACCTACTATGATGATAAAGCGACCATCTGCATCCTGTTTGGTTGATTGAATGACAAATGGAATCTTATTTCTAAATAAAATGGCCACCCCACGTTTTATAACAGAGGCTGAGGACAAGAAAATCTGGGAGAAATCTGTATCTAAGAATGTAAGGGCGTTAGTTTTGCTAAAATGTGTCTCTTGTAGGAGTACTATATCTGCTTGTTTTCTTTTCTAATCAGAGAAAGCTAGCTTCCTTTTGACTGGGCAATTAAAGCCCTTTACATTATGGGATATTAGTGTTAGCGCCATCATTTATTGTGTATATAAAGTAGCAACTTTTCGTCCGTCGGCTCACCAGAGTCGTCTTCACTCGGTCTGAGTTGATCCACATCCGTGGTACGCCTACCATCAACAGCTTTCAGGACCCACCTGAGCAGATTTCTCTCTCCACATGTCCCTTTCAAGTTTTCAAACTTAATTAAGATTAATTGAACCCTCTACAGTATTTGTCTAACTTAATTTATTGTGCCGTTATTATCGCTACTTATTACTAGACTCTTAGCTATCCCTATTTATAACTATAAACCGTTAATCAGTGAGTTATGATAGGAAGCAGTAGAGGGTGACCAGATATTATAGAGTGTTGTGACAGGGTAAATAAAAGCCACCAGTTATATGCCTGGAAAACCTATGTCTAGTCGGCAGTGCAGCACTGACTAGGTTAAACTTCAGCTGGGAACCTCAGGACAATTAGTTGGATCCCAGCTGCCTAATCAAGGTGTGTTGAACCCCAGGTTGTAGACACATGGAGCTTGCTGTTGATGAGAGAGGAGTAAGCTGCTAAAGTGATTCCTGAAAACAAGGTCTGAGTAGCAAAGTACTGTCTGTCCCCTGCATAGAAAAAGGGTAGCTGCATATACAGTATATAAACTGTCTGCTAAAGAGAAACTGTTTTGTTCGGTTTGCTGAAGGAAAAGCCATTTTCGTTTGTTGCTGAAAAAGAGCTATTTTTGTTTTGTGTGCTGTATATTTTTCAAGGCAAAATAAAACAGCCTTGTCAATAAACCCACGTGTGTAGTTGCATGTACCCTGCAACATATGGTGTTAGAAGTGAGATTTGATTTTTTTTCAAAAGGCTCCTGCAGTTAAAGGACCACACACACACACACACACACAAGAATGGAAGAAATGTTGAAAGCGTTTCTGTGCGAGCAGGCCCGGCTGCAAGCGGAGAGAGATGAAAGACTACAGACAGCACAGGATGAGCGGATTGCCAAGCTGCTGACCCAATTCCAAGGGTCTGCCGGTGCAGAACTGGCCAGCAGACCCCCCCGATACTCCTGAGGAAAATGGCTCCGAATGAGGATCCAGAGGCTTTTTTACTAACATTTGAAAGAGTCGCCGAAGCTCAGGGCTGGGCTGCAGATCGATGGGCAACTGCTTTGGCCCCGCTCCTCATAGGTGAAGCCCAGGCCTCATATCAGGGCCTCCCTACATATCAGGCAATGGACTGTAGTAAAAGCCAAGTAAAAGCCGCCATACTGGATCGCTTAGGTCTGACCCTAGAGACCTACTAGCAGCAGTTCCGGAACATGAAGTACACCGCTAAGATGAGACCCCGGGTCCTCGCTCAGCAATTATTGGACTTGTGTACGCGCTGGATACAACCCGAGGAGTGCACTAAGGAGGCAATTCTTGAGCAGGTGGTTTTGGAACAATTTCTACAAGTAATACCCCCTCCCGCACGCTTGTGGGTAAAACGCCACGCTGCTGAAACCCTAGCTTTGGCGGTCCGACTCGTGGAGAACTTCCTTGGGGCTGAGCAGCAGGAGAGTGTCCTGGACCCGACTCCACCGGCACTTGCGGACGCCCAAAGAGGGAGGTCGGATCAATGGGGTACCTATGGCCCGTCACAGAACCGCCAAGTCCAAAGGAAGGAGCAGTCGTTCCAGCAAGGACGGAGTCCAAATGCTAGTCCCCGCAGAGACCCTCATCTCCTTCAGGATGTCGGCTCGTCGCAAAGTGAGAGGAACTTCCGAGGACGTCGCCCACAGGACCCACCAGATGCCTGGTCTCCAGTAACCGGTCCAGCGGAGCGCTATCAACAGCCCCCTCCTGCGAGGGAACCCTCTCCATGTTCTGCCTGCGGAGAACAAGGCCACCGGTATGTGGACTGTCCACTGATGGATTGTTCATTCAGCAGAACCGTCGCCTCGGCTTTTTCTGGGGAAAATTACAAGCTTTGGCTACTCCAGCCCTGATTGGGGGAAAAAACGTCCAGGCCCTTGTAGATTCCGGCTCTGGGAAAACTCTGGTCCTCCAGGAACTGTTACCACCCAACGTGTGTTCTTTTGACTCCCCATGGAGCATAGAATGTATACACGGCGATGTAAAACCTTATCCGATGGCCAAAATCCGGCTACAGGTAAAAGGTCAGGAGGCTTACCTCGAAGTAGGAGTCGCTCCTTGGCTACCTGCCCCTGTTGTGCTCGGTCGGGACTGGCCTTTCTTTGCGGATCTAATGGCCCCAGTCTTTCATGAGGAACCTCCTTCTGGGGCTCAGGAGAACCCTGGCAAACTGTTCCCCTTCTCGGCAGACCTTTTTCCCAGAAGACACCGGCTCAAAAGACTCGGCAGCTAAGACGCTTGGACAAACAGGACTGGTTGCAGAAATCTGGGTCTCAAGGTGACCATTCTAGTAGTCAGAGGTCACAATTGATGGCTGGGGATGGCCAAAGGGAGGGGGATATGGGCCCTGGAGATTTACCAGAACTGTACCTCCCTGACTTTCGCCAGAAGCAAAGGGAAGACCCAGTCCTTGCGAGACAGTATGACAAGGTGGTAAAAATTGATGAACAGATTTTAGATGCACAGGGGGTGATAGCATTCCCCCATTTTGAGCTATCAAAGGTTATCCTATATAGGGTGAATAGGCAGACACAAACAGGGGAGGTCACCAGACAGATATTGGTTCCCAAGGCGTTTGTTAAATCTGTGTTCACTCTAGCCCATACTGTCCCTTGGGGTGGTCACCTGGGCAGGGGTAAAACATTGGACCGTATTTCATCCCGATTCTATTGGCCAGGGATGCATAGTGATATTGCTAAGCTATGTGCAGCATGTCCGCAGTGCCAGCTAAATAGTCCAAAAGGACAAAAACCAGCCCCTTTTGTTCCTCTACCCTTGGTGTCAGTTCCCTTTGAGAGGATTGAGGTAGACTTGGTAGGACGTCTAGAACCTTCTGCGAAAGGACACAGGTTTATTCTTGTAATAGTTGACTATGCAACAAGATATCCTGAGGCGTTCCCCCTGAGAACAGCAATGGCAAAGCATGTAGCCAACAAGTTGCTGGAGCTGTTCTCACGGGTTGGACTTCCCCAGGTTATGTTGACAGACCAAGGTACAAATTTTATGGCTAAACTGATGCAGGATGTCTTAAAATTACTAGAGGTCAAGTCTGTTTGGACATCGGTCTACCATCCACAGACTGACGGATTGGTGGAAAGATTTAACCGAACTCTAAAAGGGATGCTGAGGAAATTTGTAGATTCAGAGAAGAGAGCCTGGGATGAACTTCTCCCTTTTCTGCTGTTTGCAGTGTGGGAAGTTCCCCAGGCCTCCACGGGATTCTCTCCATTTGAACTGCTGTATGGCCGCCAACTCCGGGGTATCCTAGACCTCCTAAAGGAGTCCTGGGAGGAACAGCGGTCCCCTTCTAAGAATACCCTGCAATATGTACTAGACCTTAGGAAGCGCCTAGATGTGGTCGGCCATTTTGCCAGGGAGAATCTTAGATCAGCCCAGGACAGTCAGGAGAGACATTACAATCAGAATGCTCGCATGAGAGTGTTTCACCCAGGAGACCAGGTGATGTTATTGTTACCCAGTTACGAGAGTAAACTCCTGGCCAAATGGCAGGGCCCATTTGAAGTACTCCGCCGTACGGGTGATGTGGATTACGAGATCGCTCAACCAGAGTCCAGGAAGGGTAAACAAATTTACCATGTGAACTTGCTGAAACCCTGGAAGATGCAGCGGTCTCTATTCATCCACCCGGTGGAGGAGGACACGGACTTGGGTCCTCAGCCTCCACGGCAGAACATCGTGAGTGACGATAAAATCCCAATGGGTAAACAGTTGTCCTCTGAACAAAAAGGGGACTTGTTAGCAATAATTACACAATTCCAGGATGTTTTTTCTGACTTACCAGGACAAACTAACTTAATTTCTCATGCAATCGAGACAGCACCTGGGGTAAAAGTACGTTCCCGTCCTTATAGGTTGCCTGAAAGTCGTAGGGCTCTGGTAGAGAAGGAGGTACAAGAAATGTTACACTTAGGAGTGATTGAGGAATCATGCAGTGAGTGGTGTAGTCCATTAGTTATGGTCCTAAACCCGATAGGAAGGTAAGATTTTGTGTGGAGCTCCGAAAGGTCAATGTGGTATCCAAGTTTGACGCATATCCGATGCCAAGGGTGGATGAAATAGTTGACGCCCTTGGTAACGCGGAATATATATCCACGTTGGACTTCACAAAAGGATTCTGGCAAATACCCATAGAGGAAAAGTTCAAATGCAAAACAGCCTTTGCCACTCCCATGGGTTTATACCAGTTTGTGACAATGCCATTTGGACTGTATGGAGCCCCAGCTACATTTCAGAGACTCATGGATAAGGTACTGAGGCCCCATAGGACTTATGCCGCAGCCTACCTAGATGACATTGTCATTTATAGTAAACACTGGCGGGCTCATTTAAATAGGCTGAAAGCGGTCCTCAAATCTCTAAGAGAGGCAGGTCTCACAGCCAACCCTAAGAAATGTGCCTTGGGTAAAGCGTAAACCAAATATTTAGGATATGCAGTGGGAGGTGGAAAAGTAAGGCCACTAGCCGACAAGGTAGCTGCCCTGAAAGAAGTTCCGACCCCCCAAACAAAACGCAGGTACGCTCTCTGCTGGGTTTAGCAGGGTACTACCGGCGGTTCATCCCCAACTATTCGGAAGTGGCAGCCCCTTTAACGGACCTCACAAAAAAAGTGTGCCCCTACACAAGTGGTGTGGTCAAGGGATTGTCAGAGAGCCTTTGAGGACATAAAAAGGTGTCTATCAGAGGGTCCCATCCTTAGAAGCCCAGACTTCAACAGCCCTTTTATAGTGCAAACAGATGCATCAGAGATATGGCTAGGGGCAGTGTTGTCACAACAGTTTGAGGGAGTTGAACATCCTATCCTTTTCCTGAGTAGGAAATTGTCCCCAAGGGAAAAAAATTACTCAGTGATTGAGAAAGAGTGCCTCGCAGTAAAGTGGGCAATCGAGGCTTTGAGGCATTACCTGGCAGGAGTCCATTTTACTTTGGTGACTGATCAAGCCCCACTGAAATGGTTAAATAGCATGAAGGATTCCAATGCTAGATTGACTAGGTGGTATATGGCCCTCCAACCCTTCTCATTTGAGATTCAGCATAGGCCGGGAAAAGAGAACGCAAATGCTGACTTCTTTTCTAGAGAAGGGGTGGATGGTCGGGCTTCAGCCGTGCGTAGCCCCAGCCACACACTAACAGGGGAGGAATATGACAGGGTAAATAAAAGCCACCAGTTATATGCCTGGAAAACCTATGTCTAGTCTGCAGTGCAGCACTGACAAGGTTAAACTTCAGCTAGGAACCTCAGGACAATTACTTGGATCCCAGCTGCCTAATCAAGGTGTGTTAAAACCCAGGTTGTAGACACATGGAGCTTGCTGTTGATGAGAGAGGAGTAAGCTGCTAAAGTGATTCCTGAAAACAAGGTCTGAGTAGCAAAGTAGTGAAACTGTGAACTGTCTGCCCCCTGCATAGAAAAAGGGTAGCTGCATATATATAAACTGTCTGCTAAAGAGAAACTGTTTTGTTCGGTTTGCTGAAGGAAAAGCCATTTTCGTTTGTTGCTGAAAAAGAGCTATTTTTGTTTTGTGTGCTGTATATTTTTCAAGGCAAAATAAAACAGCCTTGTCAAGAAACCCACGTGTGTAGTTGCATGTACCCTGCAACAAGTGTGATAAAACATAACTTGTAACACTGAGTATAGTGGACTAGGGTGTCCAGTGCCCCACTTTTCTACTGTGTCCCCCTCTCCCTCCTCCCCCCCCCTCTTTTAACCGAGGATATCTATGAAATATTAGTGGGATTTATGCTGCAGACCAGCTTATTCGGGATTATCCCCCTTCTAATGTGGATTGGTCGCTGTATCCCCCGGTCTCTATCTGTCTCTATTTGGAGGCCTCTCCTTCCTCCTCTTTCTCCGTGAGAGAGGCAGCTATGTAGTCCTGTATGTATGCTTGGCTCCTTCGGCTGTCGCCCTCTGTGCCTTCTGATGCGGTGACATCATCCGCTAGGGCCGCCGCCACTCGCCCTCCATGCGCAGGCGCCACATCCAAGATCTCACGAGGGACTGTCGCTTTTACACTGACGTCATCAAGTCAGCCGGCGAAAGTCAGAGAAGTTCCCGCTCGCCATTGAGGAGGAGCAAGGTAAGATGGCCGCAGTTGGAAAGTCGCATGCAGGTCTGGTCTAGATGTGAATCCTATATTTCTCTTCCAGAGAACGGTAGGGGGTCTAGGAGAGGTCCATATAGATCGAATTGTCAGGTTCCCTCTGCTCTCTCTTCCGATGGCAGTGCCAAAAGCACCAGGGAGCAGTCATATCGAGGGGCAATCTAGGGGGAGCTCGAAGCCTCCCCTGTTGATCTGTCATCTGTATGGGCGGACCCCACTTTTATCCATGTGGGTGTGGGGACGCCATCTTTGGCCACCGTCAGACGGGGAGGACCCTGCTACACCCAGCCATTTGAGGAAATCCTCACTATCCTCCTCGGTCTTTAGGGTATGAGCCACGCCGTTTTTTAGCACTAATAGTGCGCAAGGGAACAACCAACGATACCGCATGTTTTGGTCTCTCAGGGCTCTTGTAACTGGAGCCAGAGCCATTTGAAGTACTCCGCCGTACGGGTGATGTGGATTACTCAACCAGAGTCCAGGAAGGGTAAACAAATTTACCATGTGAACTTGCTGAAACCCTGGAAGATGCAGCGGTCTCTATTCATCCACCCGGTGGAGGAGGACACGGACTTGGGTCCTCAGCCTCCACGGCAGAACATCGTGAGTGACGATAAAATCCCAATGGGTAAACAGTTGTCCTCTGAACAAAAAGGGGACTTGTTAGCAATAATTACACAATTCCAGGATGTTTTTTCTGACTTACCAGGACAAACTAACTTAATTTCTCATGCAATCGAGACAGCACCTGGGGTAAAAGTACGTTCCCGTCCTTATAGGTTGCCTGAAAGTCGTAGGGCTCTGGTAGAGAAGGAGGTACAAGAAATGTTACACTTAGGAGTGATTGAGGAATCATGCAGTGAGTGGTGTAGTCCATTAGTTATGGTCCTAAACCCGATAGGAAGGTAAGATTTTGTGTGGAGCTCCGAAAGGTCAATGTGGTATCCAAGTTTGACGCATATCCGATGCCAAGGGTGGATGAAATAGTTGACGCCCTTGGTAACGCGGAATATATATCCACGTTGGACTTCACAAAAGGATTCTGGCAAATACCCATAGAGGAAAAGTTCAAATGCAAAACAGCCTTTGCCACTCCCATGGGTTTATACCAGTTTGTGACAATGCCATTTGGACTGTATGGAGCCCCAGCTACATTTCAGAGACTCATGGATAAGGTACTGAGGCCCCATAGGACTTATGCCGCAGCCTACCTAGATGACATTGTCATTTATAGTAAACACTGGCGGGCTCATTTAAATAGGCTGAGGCGCATGCGCGACGGAAGGGTGAATGGAGGCTTAGTGACTGTGCTCCGTTCCCACCGGCACCTATAAATCAATTTATATATATAATATATATATATATATATAAATAGTTAGAGGCATCTCTGATAACTAGAATAGGAGGAAAAATAGATAACGCAGTTTGTAATATCCCTGATAACTAGGAGAGGAGAAAAGATAAATAGGTAAGGACATCCCTGGTAACAAGGACAGGAGGGAAGATGGATAAATAGGTGAAGATATCCCTGGTTATTAGTACATGGGGTATACCACAGCCATACAACTTGTGATATCCCTGGTAACTAGGACATGAGAGTGTATAGCCAGATAGATATAGTAAATCCTGGTAGCAAGGGCAGGAATAGGGTAATAAAGTTTAGATATACAGTAGATAGCCATTGAAGAGTACATTGATAGAGTACCAAATAGAGAGGTACTGAGATAGAGGGAGTTATTAAAGGGGTGCATGTTGCTGCAATAGTTAAAATATAGTACCAATAACTTAGCTAGAGATAAAAGGCTAGGTACACTACATTGCAGGTATATTAAATAGTAACAGGTTAGTTTAGAGTAAAAGTAGTCATAGAAACAGGTTATAATAGTAAGGACCAAGAGACTAGGGTCTGAAGAAGAGAAGTTAATGTTAATACTAAGCAGTGTGCCTCCTCAAGAGTCCAGTGAGGGATGATACAGTAGGAAGATGTTATATGTGTTTAAATTATTAATAAAGTCTATTTTTGTTCAAAACTACAAAACTCCTTGCACCCATCTTTTGACATCTGGAAACATGCCCAGCTCGAAAGAACCATCATTTTGGACTAAGGTATGCACCCTGAGATGCATCATTACCCACATGTTGTAAACTCCCTTAAGAGCCAGCAAGGAGGGTTACAATGGTGCACCAATGTGGGGTTGGGCATTGATAAGAGACTGTGTGTATTTTGCTCATTTTTGAGTTTTTGGAGTGAAGATGTTTATTTTATGGACTTTGAATGATATATGCATTTTTTTTCCTCATCTTGGTGACTGTCAAAATGGTGGATGGTGCAGGGTAGTACCTGAATTCCCGCGGAATGTAAAATGGTGCCCCTCTAGGAAAGGAGTGGTTACCACTGAGTGAGATGAATTTAAAATTGCGACTGTGTTCTAGTGGAGCGGTATAACCTCCATGGTGCTACTTTGGCAAGGGGGCACTGAAGGCTGAGTAGTATGGTATTACAGTGAGCAACTGGAAGGAATACAATTGTCAGAGTATATGATAATTGTCAGGCAAAGAGACTGTGAGCTAAGAGAATGTATGATGGACCCTCAAGAAGATTTTTGAACTATAAAAGCACAGCGGGCTCTAACGTCCTCGCTACCAGAAAGACGCGCTGGATAATCAGGGGACCGAGTTTCCTGCCAAATAGCCCGGGATCGATTTTTCCCGCTGACAATGTGCAAAGTTGCGAGGATGCCAAGGAATTGCCAAGTAGCATGGCACGAAGACTGTTATTTCCCTTTAAGACACTCCCACGACTGTCAATTCAAGAGAGGGAGCCAATCTGAGTATTTACCAGCTTAGCGAGGGGAGAAATAAACTAATAGCTCCCTCCCCCTTTTTAGGATGGGCTGTGATCGCATGTGATGTCTGCACCCTAGTGAGATGACCAGAGAGAAGAAGAAGTAGTGTCGGCTAGATATTGATAGCTGAACACGGGTCTTACAATTCATAGCTTACCAAGAGATTTCTTTGCATACGTGTAGAGACCTCATGTCCCCATTATCTTTATCAGTCTCTCTGTAAATGAAGATTGGACTGAGGTTAGAGGAAACCCTGAAATGTTTGCTTTAAAGGCCAATTGCATTTTTTATTTATTCATTCATTTACAAAATTTAGTTTTTCGTAAAATAGAAGGGATTGCACTAAAATGGGAAGTAAATAGTAGTGTGACAATACAAATTATTTGATGGCATTAAATACAGATGTAGCAAGATTTACTGTCTTTGAAGACAGTGTTTGTAGTTACGCTGCGGGGGGTCCATGTTTTCGGATCAGAGCCCCAGCATTAATCCTCCCGAGCCAGGGCTGCCATGTCATGTATCCTCAGCTTTCCCCTGTGTTTGTATTTGATTTTTATTATATAGGATTAAATCAGGGGGTCTCCAGAGCTGCTACACGCAAAGGAAACCCGCACAGCTAGTGTTAGACCACAGTGAGGTGCTGACTGGATGGAGACGTGATTATATCATATGAAAGAAAAAGGACCCAGTCTTTCAGCACTCAGTCACAAGGAATGTAATGTTGTAAATTTAAAAATATACTTTATTTATAACCATGAATAAAAAATAGGGTGTTAAAACGTAATTAAATGGTGTTCAACAGCACGCGACTGTATCCTTAATAACCCACTTACGGTTAGGTGGGTAGATGTAGTAGGGTCCCTAATGAATATTGGGGATCAAACGCTACTAATAGTAGCTACCTTGAAATATAGGGAAAAGGAACCTGTGAGAGCCCACTCAAAATACACTCTCCATACAAGTGTATCCAGGCATGTGATACGCACTAAATTGATAAACTGAGGATAGGC
Source organism: Ascaphus truei (assembly GCF_040206685.1). NCBI lineage: Eukaryota > Metazoa > Chordata > Amphibia > Anura > Ascaphidae > Ascaphus > Ascaphus truei. The sequence continues at coordinate 509,642,714 of NC_134483.1, forward strand.
ACAGTAATACAGTGTGGCATAATATGCGCTTAGTTAGACCTATGTGATGTCTGTCCCTGATAGAGATATGCACTGGTGACTATATAAATTCATCAGTACTGTCAGAGCCAGGTCTATGGTGAGAACCTGTGTGGCCCACACTGTTGATCATAGGTGCAGACTCATGGACACACTTGGTAGTAAGATACGAGATAGTATGGCAAAGCTAGAGCATTAAGTAAAGTCATCAAGACACCTAGACTGCAGATAATGTTTGTAGTAGAGACACCTGTTTATAGCAGTTGAGACAGTGGTGCTATGCAGGTGTTGTTAACCAAGGTACACCTTAACTCGTGTCAATGTAGGATGTCAATGTTATCTGCTGTTGCTGCCCAGTAAACGCTGTAATAAGAGCCAGATGCAGACACTTTTCACATATATACAATTTGCCCTTAAGTGAGCGTGGTAGTGTGCTGCGCACAAAGGGTGGATGATAGCATGGAGGCAACCTCCTCAGTGTCTGCAGTGGCACAGGAGGGTTCGCGCTAATCAGTGAAGTGTGATGTTGTAGGCTGTAACCCCCTGCGGTGCTGCTCAGCGGATAATGGGTTAATGCATAATAGGATTGCCAAATTGCTCAGCTCATAAAAGAGTGGGGTGTAGAGGTGGTTAATGCTGGGGTTGATCAGTGAAACCCATAAACGCACCACCCCCCCCCCTCTCGATGAACAGCTGGTCTGTATCTGTGACCAAGTGAAAGGGAACCGGTCTAACTTGAAAACGCAAAGTCCCCTACATCAGCGCTGATCTTGGTTATATCAGCGCTGATGTGCTCGAGGACTTGCCTGTCTAAAAAGTGAGTAACTCAGTGACCCCTCAGGCTGGAGGATCCCGCGATAGAGTAGTAAAGCGCGATCCCATATACACATACACAGGCAAGGGAAGCTGGGGATATATTAGCGCTGATGAATATCAGTGAGCTGCTACATTTGAAATAAATGAGCTTCCCGCGTGTGCAGGAGGTAGGTTGCCGACGCGCGCGTTTCACGTAGTGAACGCTTCTTCAGGGCATCGCGCTTTACTACTCTATCGCGGGATCCTCCAGCCCACCATAGGTGGGTTATCAAGGATACAGTCACGTGCTGTTGAATACCATTTAATTACGTTTTAACACCCTATTTTTATTCATGGTTATAAATAGAGTATATTTTTAAATTTACAACATTACATTTCTTGTGACTGAGTGCTGAAAGACTGGGTCCTTTTTCTTTCATATGATATAATCAGGTCTCCAGAGCTGAACTGTATTAATTTCAGGTCCGGGGTGTGAGGATTGGACTGGTCCCACCACCGTGACGCGCCCACAACGGGAGAGGTGACGCACCTTACTCTGAGGTTCTGCACAGGAGTCGTGCTGTCAGTCAGGGGAGACCTCACGGATCGTTCTTAGGCCCCACCCCTGTGACATTGTGGGTGACGCTTCTCGCGCGAATGCTGCGTGAAAGCACTATATTCCCACTACCAGGACTGGACCTAGGCTCCGCCCCCGCACCGCATCCTGTGACGCAAAGGAGGGCACTCCTGTTCACATTCCACGCTGGCGCTGCATCCCCAGGGACATGCGAGGGGTTAACAAAATAAATCACTCCAATCCTGCAGAGCACTCCGCCCCTACCCATCATTGGACAACCTATCTATGAGTCATTGCCTGCAAGCCTTCCCATTGGCTCCCTGCACCTTATATGTTAAGCCAGCCCTGAGGCAATTGGCTGAACATAAACTTCTGTTTATGTTTCGAAGTGCTTGCCTCAAGCATCCTGCTGCCTTGCTGTTGCTCTTGCATTCTGCCTTGATTTCTCTACTGTACCTTTGACCTCTGCTTGTACCCGGACCGCTGCCTTCTCTGACCCCTGACCTCAGCTTGTATTTGGACTCCCACCTTCTCTACTGCTGGACCATGGCTATGCACAACGACCATTTGACTTCTCCAATCCTAGACCACGGCGAGTACCACGACCATTCTAACCTTTCCTAACCTAACCCAGCTACATGACTATGACTCTGCAATTACGCTGTTGTAGGTCGGTGTATTCTGACATCCCCACCTCAGCCTCACAGTCCCGTTTTGTTTGTGGTGAGCACTTGTTACACGGGGACCCCTGCTTCCCAAGGAACAGGCCCCAGTATAGGGTGCCAGTATCTCCTTCAAGTTTAAATGTCCTGTGTCACGGCCCACATGACGGGGACATTTAAACTTGCAGGAGAAACTGGCATCACATACCAGGGCCTGTATCTCAGGAAGCAGGGGGCCCCTGAACCTGAAATTAATCTGGTTCAGGTTCGGTCACCCTCTGCAATATGCAATTAAAATAATAATGAAAGTAGCTTAATTACCTTAGTGGCTAGCTGCTAAGCTAATGAAGGGGTTAAACAGAGGCATCCGGTTTGTTGGGGGCATATTGGGTGGGTGAAGGGGGTAGTTGCCCTGGGGTGGGTGTTTTGGCTTCCTGGGAGGGGTTAATCCCTTAATTACCTTATCGGTTACTTATTGGGGAGGTCAAACCACCCTCCCCACCAGGAATGAGCAAATACCCTAGTAGCCAAAATATAGCTACAAGCACTTTTGCCCATTCTAATAGACTGTAAAAAAAAATACAAATTACAGTACATTAATAAATGTTTTACTTAGCTCTGTCAGGATGAAGGCCATCCTCCTCACCTTCATTGAAGAAAGGGCTAATGACCAACCATTAAACCACCAACACTACTACTTCCCCAGTGTGGGTGGTTAGGCCTCCTGGGTGGGTAGCAGGAGGGGTTAACCCTTCAATTACCTTAGTGGTAGTAGCCGCTAAGGTATTTCAAGTGTTAACCCCTCCCGCTACCCACCTGGGAGGCATAACCACCAACCCCAGAGCAACTACCCCCCTTCTCCCACCCCAACAAACCTGGTACTTCTGTTTAACCCCTTAATTACCTTAATGGATAGCCACTAAGGTAATGAAGCTACTATTATTATTTGAATTACATAGTATTGAAGCAGGGGGTCTGGAGCTGAACCGACTTCATTTCGGGTCTGGGGACCCCATGCTTCAATCCTATGTAATTAAAATAATAATACAAACAGTGCAATCGTCTGCTAGAGTTGCGCAGAGCTAGAAACGCTTCTGTCTGCTCTCACTGCGCAGCACTTCCAGTCTGGTGGGGCCCGGTAGGATTAACACAGCGAGAGTCCCATTCAGAAGCAGGGACCTCCGCTGTGTTAATCCTGATGGGAAATTCCCCCCTGTTCTGTACTTGGCTCTGATAAGACTGCACTAGGCCACTGTTCACCTGCTCCAAGTGTAGGGCAGGGAGGAGATGAATCTAACTGCACCTGTATAGAGGACAGCACAACCGTAGAAAATACCATCATGCTGATTAGTTCTCCACTCTGGACCTGTATGCCTGTAATATGCTTTTTGTCTCTGAAGAATAAATGATTATTAGAACAAAGATACCTGCCTCACCTTTTGAAGGATCTAAAGGATCATCTTCATATTCATACATGTTATGTTTTTTTGGTTGTTTTGTTATTATTGGCAACATTGTTGTCTATCTTGCAACTTTCAGACATACCCAATCACAAATTCAAAGAATTAGTTTTACTCAGTTATGATATGCAGTATATACATAATGCAGGATGTAAAGCGTTTTGCAGTACAATGCCATGGAAGGAAGCAAAAGGTTCTATTGTGATCTTTACAGAGACAATAGATCACGTGCGGTTTCACCATTTACATTTCTTTGTCTTATTAGTAATACAATAGAATGTAGCTTCATTTTATCTCTGACAGCATTTCAGAGGTTCACAACAGGAATATGTCATCTAAAAATCATTAAGGTTATGTTAAAAACAAATTGTTATCGTGACAAATGAAAGATACAATTGAAAATACTGTGATATTCTTAGAATAAAAAAAATGACCTGAGATACTGTATCTCTGGCTTGGTAGAAAGCAGTTTCCATACAGCACAGTATCTGACCTACAGTACTGTAAAAAAACAAAAAAAAAAATTTTTTCAAAGTGTCACTGGGGCTGTTCACTAAAGTCGCAGCTGCAAAATTAGAGCAAAACCGTGAAAAACAAGTGCATTTCAGATGCTATAATGCCAAATGCACTATAGGCTACAGTAAGTCCTGCTGCATGTTGGATCTACAATATTATTTTGTCCTTTGTGTGTATTTATATTTTAAAAGAAAAATAATTACTAAGCATAATCCTACAATTACAAAAAAACAGGATATAATTTTGGTTCCTCGCTTTACTCTCCTCTTTTACCTATCTTCCCTTCTCTTCTATCGTCCTGCAAACTTTTCCATCAACATTTTCTGGTATTTGTGATTGTTTTCTTTTCAATATCTAGGCCACACCAACCAACTAGCATGGATAAAGTAAAACATATTTTTTGATTAGATTCGTCTTATCTTGTCTTGGTTGCATCATCTCTGAACTGCACACATCGTTTAGTCAGGTTTTCCTCTTCCCTTGCATCTTTCTCTTCTTTGTTATGATTACTGAGGCTGGTGAAGGGTTGGCTTTGAAAAGGACAGTTTATCTGACATAATATTCAACATCTCAGTGTACAATATATAAGGAAGCCAATCTTATAAATGCTAGTCAGTTTTTTCAAGGCAGAAGAATTTAAAGCATTGATCGTACCCACTGTCAGGTAGTGGTGAAAAGGGAATTGGAGAATTAAAAGTAGCATTTATAGAACATGCAGATTATTATTAAATTACTTAAAGCAGTTATCATATAATGTTCTCAAGAAACCGAAAATACGTTTTACTTTTGAGGATTTTTTATGGGGAGGGGGGGGGTGATGTTTTCAAAGAAAAAAAATATGCATAATATTTGAGAATATAACAGTTTTAACTATTTGATTCCCTTTGAGTTGAATAGGATGTGTATTTTGTGGTATATATAAAAGAACGTTATCTCTTTCCCCTCTATTCCTTTTTTTTTCTAGCTCTTGTATATGCAAATTAGATGTTGTTTTTGGTAGCAATCTTTCTCAAATTGCAGTGTGTTTTCATATAATTGTATGGTAAAACTTGCAGTTCAAAGAATTGGCAATGGTTTTATCTGCGTTTTGCAGGTGGAAATCATTGGAAAATGACCCGCACGGTGTTTTAAGGCTTAGGACCTTTAAGTAACTTTGGACCTTCTTTTGCATCCACTGCAAAAAGGTTTGTGTGTGTAACACTTTTATCACACGCATTAAACATGCAGTGTTAGATATTGTACCCTATTACAAATTGATTTTAAGATGTGTTCAAAGCCCCTATTTTTGTGAAATGGTTATAATGAGGAAACCTTCTTTAGTAGCAACGATTAATATAAAGAAAATAATCTAAAGCATTGCATGTTTAGTGAAAAAACCCCAGTAGTACTACAGTACTGTATTAGGACAGATTACTCAATCTAAAGAAATTGAAGACATTTCTTAACAAAGAAAAGGTGACATAGATTACAGCTACAGTATTAAAGCATGAGATGAAAAAAAAAATTACTACACAGTGGGAGCAAGATATCCAATAAACCTTGCTTTGTTTATAAATTGCTATCATGATCTCTTGGGAAAATTAGATATAATAGGTAATATATTTCCTTATCTCTTGAAACGGTTGTCTAAAAAGTTCAAGAGGCCGTCCTGATCTATGAACTATTATTAATGCATGAATTAGTTAGAAAACCAGAACATTTCTCCTAGTTATTTTATATCCCAGTCTGTTAAAATTATGAATTATTGTACTATTAAATACCTCTTTTAACCCTTTTACCATTCACATCTCACCCAGTGTGACTATACAATAACTCTTATCTTCAATACATCGGTTGGCTCCAGCAGAGATTTGAAGAGAAGTATCCTTCACTTATAGTATTCATGAGTCTTCAATTATAGAATAAGCTTTGAAGAAATGATTTGCATTTCGAGAAATTAATGCTTAATTAATCATTTATGCAATAATGCACTCTACAATAATAAAATAAGAGAATGGAATATGGGTCATTGATCATCTCCTTTGTGATGCCCCTCTTGCAGGACACATTCAGATGTAGTCTCTATGGCAACACATATCAAGAGATTACATACAGGTACATGTAATGTAGAGGAAAAGGAGAGTACATAGAAAACATCAGATTACACTGATCATCCCTTGATATTTAATGAACTGAACACAGGTGCACTGTGTGATGTTGTAGGGATTCAACTATATGGATTGGATAATGTTTCATTTCCTGCTGTATGTTCACCATAGAACTATTGGTGACATAATGTACCAAATGTAAAATATATTATTTATTTATAAAATATTTTTACCAGGAAGTAATAGATTGAGAGTTACCTCTCATTTTCAAGTATGTCCTGGGCACAGAGTAAAACAAATAATACATGGTTACAAGTACAGTTACATAAATGAGCAGGGTATACATTATATACAAGACATTGCGTGCACAGTTAAAGAAAATATATATTATGAGCGTATGAAACAGTTACAGACCAGGTTAAAATGTGAGACAGCCTTAGATTTGAAAGAACTTAAACTGGTGGTGGATGTGAGGGTCTCTGGTAGGTTGGTCCAGTTTTGGGGTGCACGCATTATACAAGCATAATGTATGAACTTGGTTATGAACCAAGAAACAATAAAGCTTTTCTGCTTTTTTTGCTCTTATTTAATGCCATGTGTGTGCACATCAGAAGGTGAGAAGTGATTTTGTCAACAAATGTATTGCTTCAGGAAACTTTCTCCTATACCCCTTACAGTGGTGTGTATCATGGCTGCCACTGTGCCGTCCTCTGCAATTGCTAAAGTAAAGAAACAAAGCAGTTATGATAAAGTTTCAGAGGATGCTGTAGATATAGATTTATTTATATAGCACTCAACGCTGTACTCAGCACTTAAAAAAAAATAAAAAGATAAAATATAGTAAAGCAAACATATCAGTCAATAGGAGAGGAAATCTCTGCCCTGGAGAGTCCTCCTAAAACTCTGAATTAGCCATCTTAATGAATGCCCCAAATCAACGAGAGCACGTGAACGAGAGCGTGCATGTAAGAGAGACTGTACAAATACTTTATTGCATTAGGAGTGAATAAGTGATATGAATTTACAATGTATACAACCAGTGGCGGATTTCCCATTAAGCCCGATAGGCCCGGGCCCTGGGCCGCAAAATGTGGGGCGGAATACAGAGGCCCCATTCTCTTCCCCACTGATTGTTGGAGAGAGTGTGGGGCCTCTGTAAAGGTCTCTTACCTCCTCCTTTTTGCGCCATCCTCCGCCATGACAATGTGACGTCACATGGTGTCACGTTGTCATGGAAAGGTGGCATCACGTAACATTGCGGCGTCAAATGATGCCGCCATGCTGCAGAAAGAGGAGGGCGGCACAAGAGGAGGTGGCACGGGCTAAGTGCCTATGGGCGGCAAAAGTTGAAATCCGCCACTGCATACAACCTGTTATTGGTTATGAGGTGCTGCTCCACATAGATATTTCCAGGGTCAGAGAAAGCAATATACATAGAACAAGAGCGCGGCTCTCATCAGATATAGGAAGAAAAAAATAAGACAAAATAGTGTAACATAGTAATATAAAAAATGATAAAAATAAACCATTAGACCAGCATCAAATGCACTCACATATTGCAACTTCTTTTCAGCATTAGAAACCAGTTTAAAGGTATCCAGGTGATGATATATGCAAGGATCGGGCACTGGATCAAAATACCAAGATAGCTTAATAGATGAAGGGAATAAAATCAATGCACTCACAAATTGTACATTGAATAAAAGCGTTCTGTGCTCAGAGACTCCAGCAATCAATTTCCAGACAGTCCCTGTGCTTAGCGTCCTCCACGTGATGAATTAATGAAATAGATCTCAGGGATGATGGTTTCAGGGTGCACAGGCTGTCCAGTAGCACCAAGCAGAAAGCACATGCATTTCACCTTTGTCCGGCCACCTATGAGGCTCAATTGCAGAGTATACAAAACCCCATTATAAAAAGCCCTCCATTCACGATCTAACAATCGTGATGTCACTGCGCACAGTAATGCGCAGTGCGTTGTGATGTCAAAACGCACACATGAGAGAAAATGCTAATAATGAAAACAAGAACAACTTTATAAATTGGTACAACAAAATAACAAGTTGTGGGAGTAGGTGCATCAAATAGAGAAATACATTAGACTCAGATATGCAACATTTTAGGCAGTCTAGGCTGAGAGTTGTGACAACAACTCTAGAAATAAAACATGAACAAAAACAAATACAAATAGACAAGATATTTTAAAAATAAATGCATTAAACATAAAAAAAATGAATAAGTGACAAGTACATACTTAAAGAGTACTGTATGACCCCAAGTTTATATATCCATAGCGTTACCCTTTGGGATAGTGTTCTGACTCTATCTCCGCCTTTTCAATTTAAAGGGACATGTTCTAATGCAATACATGTGTTACCGGTATGATTAGATTTATGATTTTGTTTATTATTGAGTGAGACACTATGGGATTATAAACCTATCGTGGTGTTGAGTAAATGTTCAAGTTTTCTTACGCGTAACATCCTTGTGGTCCTCCCAGTGTATTCTTTACCACAGGGGCACTGCAGGAGATAGATCACAAAATCAGTTTTACAATTTATACATTATTTAATGTTAGAAATCTCTCCAGTCTTCTTTGATTTGAAATGAACTATTTCCACACCATGTGTGCAGGCCTTACATTTTGGACAAGGAAAGAAACCCTTAGATCTGTTTCCCAACCAGGTGTTCTCGTTAATTGTGACAACTTTCTTAAATATATTCGGTGCAAATTTACTATTTAAATTAGGTGCTTTTGTAAAAATGACATGGGGGGGGGGGGGGTTCCGGCGAGAAAATGTACATGTACCAACATTCCGCTTTTAAAAGAATGCTCTAATGTTTTTTAATAATTTTCTTAATGTGACTGGAAGCCCTATTAAATGGTGTAATAAATGGTACAAAATTCATTTCTACTTGTTTTTTTTAATTTATCCTTTCGATTTAGGGAGTCCTGTAAAACAATCTCTCTGTCCAAAACACCTGCTTTCTTTTTAACCATTTGAATATTTTCTTACTAATAATTCATATAGGTAAATTTCTGTTCTAATAGAGTATTGTCAGTACAATTTTTACATATACATCTGAATTGGCCATAGGGCATAATCTATATCAAGGTCCCATGATGACACTAGAATTCAGAATGAAATTATTGCTATCCAACGCTGTCTTGCTCTTGATAGAATTATATTCTATGTGCTGCATACTGTATATTTAGATCTAGAAAGTCTATACAGCGGTCGCTAAATGTATATATTTATTGTATGCATTATTAAGATTCTGATCATTATTGCTAAGATAAAGAAAAAAAATCTATTAAAGTAGGCGCATCATCATTCCAGATGAAAATAATAGCATCGATATAGCACCGCAATAGGAACAGGTTCACCCGAAATGGGTTGTTAATATGAATGAATTCATCCTCCCAAAAACCCATAAAGATTTTTGCATAACTTGGTGTGAACCTTATTCCCATTGCGGCACCGCATATTTGAAAAAAGGTATCATCATTGAACCAGAAATGGTTTTGTTCAAGAATGAGAACTACCGGTACCCACTATAGAGGTCTATATCTCTAGAAGCAGTAGGTCCCCAGAGCTGACATTAAAGGGGTTCACCTCCAAAGACTCCCAAAGTCACCTCCAAAGGCTTCAATACAGTATAGAAAATTTTTAAAAGTAAAAAAAACACAGTCAAATACTAAACACACATCACCTCGCTTAATTACCTTAGTGCCTACCCGCTAAGGTAATAAAGAGATTAACCACTCCCACTACCTCCCGGGAGGCTTAACCACTCATCCCAGGGCAACTACCCCCTTTATCCACTCCCTCTTCATCCAATAAAGGGTAGATGCCCAACCATTAAAACCCTATCTACTGGAAAATAACCCACATTGGCAATCAATGGATACTCTATAATGAATACATGTGTTAATTACATTTGCAGTGATGAAGGCTTTCATAATCCTCATCCTCAGTGGCACCAGACTCCTCAGCTTGACCCATGAAGCAATGATCCTCAATTTGACCCAAACTTGAATTAATTTTTTTTTTTTTTTAAATCCTTGCCCGATGGCACAAAAATAAGTTCAGATTGATTAAAAGAAGTCCAAGACCCAAGGCTTTAAGAGAAGTCACCAGTGTGTAGATCACTTGTCTGAGGAGCTCGCAAACTACAAGGTCCTCACTATATTACAGAGCCCCGCAGGAAACTGCAATATTGGCTCAATCAGTATCCCACACGCTGCCACCAGTAAATAATATCGCCTGTCACGATGGACGGAACTTATTAACAATTTAATATTTTGGAGAAGTAGATTGAGCATACAAGTTGAGCAAAATAAATTGTCATTTATTTCCTTACTAGACAGACACACGACAACATTAGAATATACTTGACAAAAACACTTACTGCAAAGAGAAACGGGATAGAATGTCCAGAAAGGTGCAAAGCACCAGAATATTGTCCTTTAAAATGCAGTCCTTTTGCAAGGGCTCAAATTGCCAGACCAATCCTTCTGTGAAGAGTGCAAAGTTCTTTCTGGTCCGTTGGGGTCTGATAGATACCCCCAGCAATAACGAAGTCCTGGCGCAGAGTTATGTCCTTGGTTCCGATGTGATAAGACTCTTTGTATCCCAGGGTCGTTGCTCCTCTTATCCGCTGTTAGAAGCATGATGGAAGTCCGCTCAGATTGCAGAATAAAAAAACAAAAGACAACAGGGATAGCTTGGGCAGCATGTACATAGGGTTTGAAAGCCTATCTCCAACATACCCACCCAATCCCTCTTGTGGGAATTTTCTCATTCCCCAATCCCCAACTTGCCCACAGTTTGGAGAGTGGGCACTCTAGGGAGTTCCTGCTAACATAGCGCCTGTGCGACATTTCTACCTGGCCTGCTTAGAATATGTGTACTCCCCTTTCTACCTGCGTCTCCCTGGCTGGGGAGGGAAACTCAGGGTGTGAGCTAGCCCAGATGGCTAACAGGATTTCCTATTTAGCAACCATCCTGGCTAATTCACACATCTTGACTCTGGGCTTTCATATGCAACACTTCCCTAGACTCACAGGCATTGGCCCAGCATGTGGTCTTTGAAGCTTGCATAGGAAAGTGACCCAGCTCATAGGTGTCAAAACATTTGGTCCCTGTGTGCATTTTAATGACAGGAGAAAAAAAGCTTCATCCTGCTTGTCTTTTTAAAACCTGCAGCAAAAATACACTTTATTGAAAATACATGTTTCCCTTATCGCACAATTATATTTTTCATATGTGTGTGCTTAGGGTGTTACACTGGTTTGCATACCAAATTTATGGTTGCTAGCCCTTTTCCTTCCCGAGATGGCTTCTTCTCGAACTGGCAATGCTGGGCTATGGGATTCTCACATCAGTTGACTTGCGGTTACGGGGTTCTCACATCAATTGACCGAGTTCCCACGCCAATTGCGATTCAAGACGCGCCATTAACCGGGACGGAGATACATTGTATCCGAGTACCACTTGAGATTGGAGACCGCAGCCCTTTGATTCAATTGACTCTGCGGTTATGGCTTCCAGTCTCAGTAATGGATACCTATACTTGGCAATGGAACAAAGAGACCGCGCCACGCTTATCCACTTAACTTGTGGTTTAGCATTCGCAGCGGCATCTTATGTCCAAAGCCAGTAACGTCAGTGTACTGGGTTATACACTATTGCAGGCGCATACACTCCTGCAAAATGGGGACATTAAGGGAAATAAAGAAAAATAACACATGTACAGTGCACATAAAATTAACCCCTTCATCCCCAATACAAAATAGGGGTTACCAGCCGAGCATACTGCCTTTATTAATGCGCTGATTACCCACAATTTCGTTACACCCTACCATTTAAAGAGGTTATGATTAATAAGTTGGAACCCTTAGAATGTCTATCAGGGCAAGATGTGAGGCTTGTGTGATCAGGTCATAGTAGCTAGTTGATCAATTTCAGTGTGGCATAGAAAGAGGATAAGACATTCCAATATGCCTGGGTGTAGCAGTAGAGATGGGCAAATTTTGAAAAAAATATATATTTTTCTAAATTTCTTTAAAAGTTTTAAAACCTTGTGAACATGGTGCTATTGTTTTTCCATTTTTTTTGCTTGCAAACTTTCACCTGTAAGTGAAAGTTCCCTGTGCAAATTTGAACTAATTTGTATCTACATTTTTTTTAAAAGCTAGTGGCATTTTTGTTTACGAACTCTAGCAAATGTTGGCAAAAAATCACTCATCACTTGGTAGCCTTATCACAGGTAGACAAAGAGGGTCGCAGGCATTTTACATGAACCCGATGGTTAAACTTAAGGTGTTTCGTATTCATACAGTTGAACCTGCAGGGGCGTTTGACCCTGAAGCCAGATTAGTGCATCCCTGTAAAAAATTGCCGGTGTCAATTGATAAAAGTCTTTCTACTTATCACCTGCAGCAGTTTAAAAAGCTAATTGGTTCATTTTGTGATGTTTTTACTGCGATTCTTAGAAAGACACAACTGATTAATTATCAAAATTGTTGCAGACAAAGGTGTAAAGGTTACACTAACGCTAGGAGAATTCCTAAAAACCACTAAACAGAAAGAGTTTAAAAAACTGGTAGTGGTGGAAAGATTGAGCAGAGACTGGTGTAGTCCAAAACATCTGGCACCAAAAAAGTATGGCAGATGTAGATTTTGTGTTAATCTCTGCAATAGTAATACTGTGTCTAAATTTGCTGCCTACCCAAAACCTAATATTTATGAGTTAGTGGCTCACTTGGGCGGAGCTACATTTACTGTATCTCTGTAACGGTCATGCTCACCACAAACCAGGACCGTATCGCGGGGCTGAGGTGGGGATGGATAAACACAGACCATATAACACGAAGCCGTGTCCGGATTGCGGGTTCCGTCATCATGGATAGCCGGGTCAGGGTTGGAGAAGCCAGGGTTAACGGTATCCAGGCTGGGGTCAAGGCAGGCAGCACAGGAGCAAAGGTGGAGGTCACAGGCTGGGATCAAGGCAGGCAGCACAGGAGGATGGTCCAGGTCACAGGCTGGTGTCGGGATCAGGAAGGCTTCAGTGAAGAGCTTCAGCACAAAGCTTCAGCGTAGGCGCTGCAGTGCAAGGGAGGGTCTCTGGGACAGGACTCCTACAGTGCAGGGGATCCATCGCAGGTGCTTAAGCACACGTGGTCCTCAGGAACAGATAGATGCTGCAGCGTAATGAAGGCGAAGTCTTAAAGAAGTAGGAAGCTCCAGCACAGGGGCTTCAGCACAGGAACGGCCTCTGGATGGAGGAGGCTCCAGGACACAGGAAGCTTCAGCACAGAGGCTTCAGCACAGGAGCGGTCTATGGACGGAAGATGCTCCAGGACAGAGGAAGCTTCAGCACATTGGCTTCAGCACAGGAAGGCCAAGACAGGCCAAGCAGAGGTGCTTGTGGAAAGCACAGTCACAGGAACAAAGGATTATGCTCAGCCACTTCCTTATGGAAGGGCCGAAGCTAAATAGTATGGGCAGCCAATAGGGACAGAGCTGCACAGCGGGCAGCTTAAAGCAGACTGTCGTGTGAGCCAAGAACCATGTGATTCCAATTGCCCAGTACAGGGAGGACTTTGCCTGGAACCTCTATAGCCTTGTAAGGGTGAGTTCCAGCAAAAGCCAGGAACGGAACCCTTACAATCTCTATGAAACTGGCAAGTTCCAATATTATGAGACACCACAGAGAAAACAGTATTTTCTGCACCTCCACTACTATTTCAGTTGACTTAGGCTTGGTCCCCACTGGCTGCTGGGACAAGAGCCGCCCTTCAATGAGGCCGGGCCCTCTGCGATGGGCGGCCGCCACGCTGCGCAGTGAGTTTTTAAGGCATACATGAAAATTGTGATCAGCTCTAGAGACGGAGTGCTAGGCCACACCTCCCCCGGCGGTTCAGCCAATGAGGGCGAAACCTGCCGGGTGACATCATGGCCGCACCACCATCATGTGCTCCCCTGTCTTTTCTCCTGCAGACCAGGGAACTTGGCTGCACGTCCCGCAAGCCTGGCAGGCGCACATGCAGCGCAGGCACTGGGGCCGTAGCCTTAGATGCTCTTTGGACAACACGGCACCAATGCCATATTGCAAAAAAAGATTGACAAATTGTTACAGGAACACACAGAGAACACTGCCACTTACCTAGGTGACATTGCTATACATACAGTAGTACTGATTGATAAAGTCATCTTGTTAAGTTGGCAGTTATCTTGGGGCCCTTAGAAAAGGCATGGTTGACAGCGAATACCTCAAAGTTTTTTCCTGTTCCTACAGAGGGACAGTACCTAGACTACATGATGGGAAATCTGGGGCTGCAGCCTATAGTTGTGAAAGTGAAGGTTGTAAAGGAATGTGCTATGCTTCTTGCAAAGAAGCAAGTACCTGGTGAGGTCCTTGTTTTAGGATGGCTGGATACTGTCGACATTTTATTCTTAACTTTGAAACTATTGTTGTCTTTTCTAATCTCACCGAGACTATAGTACCAAATGTGGTTCAGTGTACTGTCAAGATTCCTTTCTTAGATTAAAGGACATGATTTGTAGCACCCCAGTGTTGAGGGGTCTTGATTTCACAAAATAATTCAGACTACAAGTGAAACTGGGAGCATATTTATGCCAGGAGATAGAGGATGAAGGGTGTATCTTCATCCTGGTCCTGTGCATAAGCCGAGAAATGTATCCACAGGAAACCTTCTACTCTACCATCATGAAATGTCTGGCTATAAAGTACTGTAGGTCTGCAATACCCTCAGGTACTTTCTCTTGGGGAGGGAATTTGCACGTGATGGGCCATGCTGCTTCAGAGTCGTTGCAAACCATTAAAGGTGGAATAAACAGGTGGAACATGGTGCTGCATCCCTATGACACAAAACCAGCAAGAGAAATGGCACATTACTTTCAGTGTAATTGTGGCCAGAGTATAGCTTATAAGGACTGTGTAGCATCCTGATGTAGAGGCATATGGTGCAAGTATATTGTAGGTCTGCAAAAGCTCAGTACTGGGGATAAAAGACTGACCCTGAAACACTGGTGTATCCAAGCCTGTTGACAGTGCATTGAGAAACTCGGCAGGGATGTTATAAGGTCCAGTGAGAGACTGATGTCAATGTAAGTGCTCTGACATAGCACTAGATGGGGAAGTGCAAAGATAGAACCAGCCATATGCTTTTATGTGTAATTTTTGGATTTCTATCAAAACATTTCTACTGCTCTTAAGAGCTACTGATATGAATCCTTGGCCTACACATGTCTGCGTCTACATCAATGCATTGAATACATCCTTGTTACACAGCCATTATTAGTAATGCCATGTTTTGTACGGGAGTAGATCAAGGTTAACTTCATATTATTAGTTACGCAAATACTGATATGATTATTGGACATTAACTTACTGCAGCTTAAAGTCATGTTAAATATTCTAACTGAGCTTAGTAAATCCCTGCTTATTAGTCTGCCAGAGTGATTTTGCCACCAAGCCTGCAAGAATGTCCTGTTCTTCTAAACGTCAGCTTGCAGTTTAAACAAGACTGCCAACAACAACAAAAAACAGAAGCTCTGCCTATGTATATGTGCATTGCACATGCACTGTTAGTGAGTGCATTATTAATAGATATGTTTACTGGCTCTCATGTTTTGGTTTTGCCTAAAGATAATTTCGGAAGTAAATTTGGGAGAAGGACTGGCTCAGAGAGTAAACACACTGACTGGCACTGAGTTTGAAGCAGGGGAAACTGGTTAATTCCTGGTGTTGGCTCCTTGTGACCTTGGGCAAGTCATTTTATCTCCCTGTGCCTCATGCACCAAAACATAGATTGTAAGCTCCACAGGGCAGGGACCTGTGCCTGCAAAATGTCTCTGTAAGGCGCTACATAAAACTAGCAGCGCTATAGAAGAACATGCTATTATTATTATTATTATTATTATTATATAAAAATATATATTAAATAAGGTGGCATATTATTAAGTACTGTAAGTATGCTTTTGCAACTTCTTGAGGGTTGTGCTTTCATTTTGAAGTGCTTCGGCATGTTAATTTCAAGTAAAGAGCAGGACAAAACTTTAACTACTATTTTATTTGATTTCCCGATATAAGCCCAATATATAAATCTAATCTAAAGACTGAACTGTTTTATTAATATATGCTGTCAAATAGTTAACTACACTGTACCAGCTGTCCCCATTTTCAATGCCCAGTAATTGAAACACTCAAGTATGTTGTTAAAGTTGAACTTAAACGTCCTTCAGCAGAAGGTGACATAGGACATAAGCATTAAGTTTGAACTTTGATTTATGACTCATACATATACACTGTAAATACATATTTGAAACAGAAGGACAAAGTATTATATTTTCTTGATACATTTTTCAGATTCTCTCTCTCTCATATTGTATATTTTAATGGCTGTGTTACTAAATATAACCTGTATACATTTTATTAAATAAAAGTAATAGAAAATTAAAGTACAATTATTTTTTCTTTTTAAATAAGTAATACTTTGTTAACCCCTTCACTATCCTTAGAAGTTTTATAATTATTACAATGTTGCCAATGCATGGACCTTACTAAGATGGTTAATAACATTCACTCACCTGCAGCAGGGAGGGGCCTGAGTCTCACTAGATACATTTGCTTCTTAGGCTGTGGCCCCAGTACCTTCTACAGAGCATACCTCGGTGTGCGCTGTGCGTTCAAGCACCGCCCGCCAGTCAGTCCGGTCCCAGTAATTACGTTGTCGTGCACATTTCCCCAGCGGTGCGCGACAAGTTTTCAGTAAAGACTGTGAAATTGAGTTTAGAGTGTGCAAACGGAGGTGTGGTCACGCCCCCGCCGGTGGTTCAGCCAATGAGGGCGAACCAGCCACGTGAAGTCATGGCCACGCCCCTGCAGACCCCCCACCACGCCCCCCTCCCATCGCAAACTCTTCCTCTGTTCTAGGACCGCAGATCACTGTGCAGAGCTGTGCACGTGCCGCCCCCCCACCGGGCACGCGCGCTACAGTGCTGACTGAGACCGCACCCTATGGCCGCGCTTATAGTGCTGGCGATGGCGACATGACCGATGACGTCACCCATTGCCGTCACCAGTGGTGAAAGTTGTAATTTGATTTTTAGCGAAGTCGCTGGCGAGAAGGCCAGTGACGTTACTAAAAGGGGAGGGCCGCACAATTTGATTTGTTTAGACTGTCTCTAAAAAATCTAATTTACCCGGCTTCAACATTTTTGGTCGCTCCGTCGCGCTTACTATAAGCGCCTGCGACTGAGTCAATGCATTTGTTTCGGAGCGACGTCGCATCACAGTCGCAAGACACTATAAGCGCAGCCTTAGCAGGGGGCTGCATTCTGCTGTCCCTGGGCTCCTCTGTCTCTGGGTGATGTCATTACTCAGGAGACTAGATGGGTGAATCAACCCAAATCCGTTACGTGGATTGTCTCGCATTTCCCCCACAAAATCAGGTGTAAAATCCAGGGACGGATTTCGTCGGTTTAAATCCACGCGGATTTATCACAATCCGCTATTGGATACAATCCGTTGATGGATTGTTAAGAATTGCGGATGGCTGGATATGCAGATTGGATTCTGCAAATCCGTCCACGAGTTGCGGAATCTGCAGAGCATATTGGTAATGTAATAAAAAATCCGCAAAATGGAAATCGCCCTTTTTGAGATTGATCCGTGGGAATCTGCAGACCAAAGGAACCGGATGATCCGCTGTGGATCCAAATCCGCCCCCAAAATTCACACCTCCCTACAGGAGACCACAGGCCTTGTGCTAAAGGAGCAAAGCAGAAGATCATTACCCCAAAGATCATCAGAACAGTAAAGGGACATTTTGAGGGTGAACAGTGGGGGTAGTCATAATGGAGAGGGTCCCTCTTAGGCATATGAGCATCAATGACTTCTGTTTTCAGCCTTTTTTAATACGGTTTGAGTGAATCAATGTTTAGTTAGTGTAAGTATATGAGAAAGTAGCAGTGCACCAAAATCTGTGTAATGCCACTTAGGGACCCACAACTCTTTCTCATATAAAAAAAACATTAACTGCATAAAAAAAGAAATTGGTTGTTACATTTTTTAAGTAGACAAATTTAGTACATAGTTACAGTACATAGTTACTGTACATGGTAGATGAGTTTGAAAAAAGACATACGTCCATCAAGTTCAACCTATGCTAAATTTAGAAGATAATTTATCCTATATCAGTGCTTACAGTATTTTGATCCAGAGGAAGCAAACAAAAAACACCAGTGAAATATCATCCAATGATATCTCATAAGGGGAAAACTTAATTCCTTCCTGACTCCAAGAATTGGCCATCAGATTACTCACTGTATCAACAGCCTTCCTGGGTTTACTTATTTGGTATATCCCTGTACCTTTCCTTTCTAAAAATATGTCCATTTTTTTTTAACAAATCTATTGTATCTGCCATCACAGCCTCCATGGGTAATTAATTACACATTTTAACTGCCCTTACTGTAAATAACCCTTTCCTTTGCTGGTGAAATCTCCTTTCCTCCAACCTTAAGGGATGACCCCTTGTCCTTTTGTACTGCCCTTGGGATGAATAATTATTTTGAAAGCTCCTTGTACTGTCCCCGAATATATTTGTAAATAGTTATCCCCTCTTAGACACCTCTTTTCTAATGTAAACCAATCTAATTTGGCTAGCCTCCCTTCATAAATCAGGTTATTCCCTTTATTAATTTGATGGCTCGCATCTGCACTTTCTCTAGTTCCATAATGTATTTTCTAAATAGTGGTGCCCAAAATGGTATTCCTTATTCAAGATGTGGTCTTACTAATGCACTATATATATATAGTGAACTAATCAATCTAAATTGGTACCAAGCCATTGCTAATTGAATTTCTATGGAACCCCAGAGCAGTCAATACTCATGGCTAGTACTCTTATAGAAACACCCATCTACACCTGCTGTGCAATCACCCATACAAGGGAGTGCACTGCAATTATGGCTGGTTGTAGAATTGTCAAAAAACATACATATAAAAATATATCTCAGCGATCCTCTAATAAACACAACCTCAGCCATGATTGTAGTGCACTCCCTTGTATGGGTGATTGCACAGCAGGTGTAGATGGGCATTTCCATATGAGTACTAGCCAATTTAGATTGATTAGTTATATATATATATATATATATATATATATATATATATATATATATATATATATACCCAGTGTGAGGTGCATTGGTGTAGGAGCTTGAGAAAGTACTGGGAGGTCCGAAACGTCGCTCCATTCTGTCTTATATGTACCCCTGATGCTTGTGATATAAATTAAAGTTTTTTACTAATGATACTAAACAACGAATGCTGCGGATTCTTTGGATTTTTGTTATATATATATATATATATATATATATATATATATATATATATATATATATACACACACACACATAAGTTTGTAACACAAAATCAAGATTTTAACTAGATAAAGAATATTGTAGCCGGCACTCCAAAGTTAAGCATAAGGTGCATGTTCCATAGTAAATTGAATAAAAATACGATACCGTTGTTTAGATTGGTTAGGGGTATATATGTTTCACTTGGTCATTCCTTCACTGCACGGCCATGAGAAAGGTCCTGACAGACACTTGTGTAGCTCAGCCTTGGCTTCTTCCTCTTTATCCAATTGTCCCAAGAGGCAATCAATCTCATCCCATACAGATCGAAGTTCCTGAGATAAGTCATCATTAGTTAGGTTTAAGGCTTTATCTTTGTTCTGCCCAACCTTTTTCTTTGCCACCATTCCCGGGATGATTCTGCCAGTCGCTCTAGGCTGCAGCATATCTCAGCTCCTTTCTGAAGCATGCATTCCTGATGTTGTGTGGTCATCTTTAATTCTTTCTGCAACTTCCACGATAGGCTGAGACCCTCCTTTCTTCTTATTTTTCTTCATCTTTACTTTGGGAGACTTGGAAGCATCAGCGGTACCGTGCTAACACTTATTGCTCATAACTTCTGTATGTTCCCCGCACCCATCACATGTACTGAAGAATCAGAAATTGGTATATTGGGCTCTGCAGAGGAGTCAGTGAGAGACAAACTTGTTTTTAAAGTGGTTTCTATAGAATCAGAACTAGGGAAACCAAACACCCCTTGAAAAATTGTGAAAATTGACTGTGTCTTTAAAGCAGAAACCTTGGAGTTAACAATAGAGATATCAAGCACCACAGGAAAACCAGGGAAGGAGGAACTTGCTTTCAAAGCTGAGGCTTTAGAATTAGTAATAGGAATATCACACATTGCGGGAGAATCACATAGTCCATGCAAATGGGACGTGCTCTTGTCTTTGAAATGGGAACCTGTGAGTTAGCAGTGGACACAACACGGCAGAGTAATTAGGGAAATACATGCTTGATTCTGAAGTTGAGTCTCTAATACAGGAATAGTTACACCAAGTACAGCAGAGAAATCAGGGAAAGGTAAGCTTGTTTTAGGTGTGGAAGTATGAAAATCTGCAGTTGTTACAGTTGAAGTCTCTGGTTGTGGCTTACCCTCCTTGCGGCTCCTGCTTGGGAACCTTCCCCTCACGCACATAAAGCGTGCGCGTGCTTCACCCGGCTTTTAACAAGCCATCGCTGGTGAAAGCACACTGCAGGGAGACACAAATCCCCCAAAGGACAGCCGACAGACTGCCCATGGAGCATTCCTAAAGGGTAAGCCACAACCGCAGTCTTCATCTATATATCAGGTCCTGCAGAGAAATCAGGAAAAAAGTGCACTGGTCTTTGAAACAACAACTTTAGAAACATCAATAGAGATTTTAGACAAAACAAGTGTAAATATCCTTACAGTGGGTGCTGTGGAAGGTTTTCTAGAGCTAATGGGCAGATCAAGCTGAAACAGCTGAGCATTTAGACATGGTCGACAGCTGAGAGGGGAGTGACGTCATCATCCCCAGACACCAGAAACCAGACAGAGGGAACAGGCTGATGCTGACATAACCTAAGACCACCTGCGGGAGAAGAGAACCAGTGCATTGACTGCCACACTGAGAGATCATGCTGACCCTACTTAATACTTTGTGATTGGACACTTGTATAAATTGTGAGTGTACATTTTTAAACCAATTCTTTTACACTATTAAATACATTTATTGTGCCATGGGCGTGTCTCTTGCGCTCTTTCCCCTAGATATTTGTATATATAGTTATCATATCCCCTCTTAAATGTATATTTTCTAATAGAAACAAAACTAATTTAGCTAGCCTCACCTCATAAAGCAGATTTTCCATCCCATTTATTAATTTGGTGGCTCTTCTCTGCACTTTCTCTAGTTCCATAATGTCTTTTTATGGAGTGGTGCCCAAAACTGTACTCTATATTCAAGTTGTGGTGTTACTGATGTTTTATACAGTGGCATAATTATGCTTACTTCCATTTAATCTATACCCCGTTTAATGACAACAAGAAACAGGGGGAGCAAGGGGTTAGTGCAATACGATTCCCAAGATAAAAAATTAATGAAGTGGGCTTCCAAAAGGAGGATATAACCTCCTGGAGGAGAGAAAATGAAGGGAGATCTAAACTATAAAGTCCACAATACTTACACGGCCTAGTGTAAGTACGGGGACTCAGAGTGGTTTCTGTAGGAGTCCCACCCGTCCACCTCAATCCAGCACAACCGGAATAGATGTCGTACGCAGATCGGGTTCTGGCAGGGGAAATCCTCCGCTTGGCAAATGCGTCCCAGTCAACCCCACGTATGGCGACAGAAGGTGAGTGAGGCAGTGGTATATGCAACAGATTAATAATATTTAATGATAAGTATCAGCAAATCACTCACATGGTACAATAACACAGGTTGGCTCCCGTAGATAGATGGTGCGTCCTGCAGCAGCAGATAACCCAGTTGCCGTGTCCGGCAAAGCAGGGAGGTGGAATCACTACATGTGGCTGCTCTCACCAACTACGGAGGCTCCGTGGATCACAAACAGCAGACTGAAAGGAGCTACGCGTTTCGCTGAGACCTCGGCTTCACCAGGCTCATCTGATACCCTGTTTAATGCAAGATAAGATCTTAATTGCTTTAGCAGCTTCTGGCTGACATTGAGCACTATTGCTAAGTCTACACTCATAAAGATGAGCCTCAAGAAGTGATTCTTGCTGTAAAACATTCCAAAAAAATGTAAGCACCTATTTGACAAGTGAAGGGTCATTTTATCCATACATAACGTGTGGAGGTTTGTTTGTTTGTTTTTAAGATCTTAAAAAGATCATCTATAACTTAAACCTTTCTCACTGACTGCCCCACACCTTTGGAATGCCCTTCCCCTCAATATCCGACTAGCACCTTCTCTATCCACCTTTAAGACCCACCTTAAAACACACATGCTTAACGAAGCATATGAGTAGCTCTGTGGCTGATACTATACACATCATACATAAACCTTGGCCCCTAGCAGACGCACTTACCAGAACACCCTCCTGCTATCTCTTCCAACCTACCAATTAGACTGTAAGCTCTTTGGAGCATGGACTCCTTTTTCTAAATGTTACTTTTATGTATGAAGCACTTCTTCCCATGATTTATTTGTATTATTTGTTTTTTATATGAATGTCACTTGTATTACTGCTGTGAAGTGATGTGTACAGTACATTACTGGTGCTATATAAATAAAGACATACATACATACATACAACGTTATATTTGTATTAATGTTTTTATAAATATTGTTGGGTGTACAGAAAAAAAAGGAAAGGGGATACAGTTATAAAACAGCTTTAAAAAATAACTTTCAATATAAAATAAAATAAATAATAAGTACATAATAATGAAATTAATTATCTAAAAGGCGTGGGGAGTGACAGGATTTTGTGATAGGTGATAACGCTTATTTTTTCTTTCTTATTCATAGTTATAACTGTTATTCGAGACCCAGTGTTCAATTTCCTCTAGTCCAAGTAGAGATTTAGAACACTTTACTCATTACTAAACTGTAGTTTCATTAGGAGATTTTTCTATCCATGGATTCCATTTACCTAGTCATTTTTCATAAGTATTTTTGATTATACTGGTACATTTTTCCATAAATTATAAAACCCAACCACTACTAAAAATGTATTTACTGTTGGGAGATTCCGATTGTTTCCAAGCTACTGTTATAGAGCAGCTAGCATCTGTAGGAATATGATGTAAAAACATATTTTTAATGTGGTGATATTTCCCAGGTACAGGTTTACCCAAACTAATGTCCATGGACAAAGATATAGTTTTGCACCCATAATTTTATCAAATAATATCATATTTTTCCAAAATGTTTGCATTTTAGTTCCAATCTGGTTGCATTGTCTCCAACACTTATCAGATGAGTTGTGTATCGTATGTCTGAGTCTTGCTGGTGTAAGATACCATCTTAATAATATTTTAAAGCTATTTTTGAATTGAAACTTCTATGCTTGCACCTACCAAATAAAAATTTCCCTTGTAGTACATTGCCTTGTTGAAGACGGAAGTGCAGTCTCGAAAGTGACGTCACTGCTGGCAGAAGAGGCCGTTATGGCAGCTGGAGCGCATGCGGTGGCCTCCCACACTCGGCGCGCATGTGCAGGAGCCATTGCCAAAGGCAAGGTGTGCATTTGCAGAAGTCATTGCAGATGGCTCGGCACACCTGCACAGTAGGCGTCAGCGCAGGTACACACACACATGCGCAGACACAGCACAAGCACACACAAAGATACACACACAGACACAGACAAAGACACAGAGACAGACATAGAGACACAGACACACACACACAGAGACACACACAGATACACGCGTGCACACACTTGCAAAGACACACACAGAGATGCACACACACAGACGAATACACACACACAGATGCACACAGACGCACACACAGATACGCACACACACAGATGCAAACACACAGACACCCAGAGACGCACACACACAGACATACACACACAGACGTCTGCGCAGTAGCCGCCAGCACACACAAAGACGCACACACAGACATACACACACACATACACACACAGACACAGACACACAGAGACACACACAGACAAAGACACATGCACACGCACACACACAGAGAGAAGCACACACATAGAGACACACACACACGCAGACAGAGATAGAGAAACGCACACAAGGAATTCACAATTACTAAACATATAAAAATTCAAATAGGTAAAACAGGGTGTGTGTGCCGCATACACGCATTCTAAGTCAAATTTCTTTGCGTTAATTAAAACCATCACCATCACAAATACAATTTCTGTGACAAAACAGTGACAAAAGAGTGACAAAACACAAAGAAGTTTCACTAAAAATGCACTTGCTCGGCACTCACACACTTTTTTTTATTGTAGAACATATAGTGGATCCTTTAGCTCTTAACCTTATATGTTCCCAGTCTTTCATTGCCATGATGGACGCCAACTTTTTTTCCCTTTAAATTATATATTGTAATCTAGTTTCTGCAGATAATGGTGATAATAAGATATAAATCAAATAAATCCTCCCTTTCTCACAATGCCAGATTCACAAATGAGTTCATACTGTATGTTTTCAGATCCCTACATGTTTCTGAGATTATACTTTGAAAGTGTAAGAAGTGTTTAATGTGAATATATTTCATAGACTGTATTGGGAGCATGATATATTTCTTTAATCATTTTGAATGTTTGTATTTTTCCATTATGGAATAAATCTTTTAATCTTTCTAAGCCATTCCCCAGGACATACTTGAAAACGAGAGGTAACTCTCAATGTATTACTTCCTGGTAAAACATTTTTATAAATAAATAAATACATTTGTCTTCCAAAAATACAACCTATATCTTGTGGCTCATTGAAAAATGTGAATTTTAAAATATTGGAGATGGGAACATAGACAGTCTAGCTTTTATAGCCTAAGGGCCTCATTCTAGTAGCTTTGTTGAGTTTGCTGCTATCTCGCAAGGTTTGGCATGTTTCCGCCAAATGGTTTGAAATTTGAGTTATCACGGTATTCAGAAAGAATATGAACCCCTCAAGCCGTGTGATAGTAAAATGCCAAAACCGTTAGGCGTAGCAGTAAAGTCATCTGAGATTTGTTCTAAGTTCTCCTGCCTGCGATTTTATCACAATCTGAGCTGCACAGGGGGAGCCGCCTTCCACAGGCGAACGCAGTGTTTTTATTAAAATTTGAATACTAGTGTGCGGGAGCAGTTGGGTCTCCAGAACAGAACTGCGTTGATTTCAGGTCCAGGGAAGCCCTGCTTCCCGAGACAAAGGCCTCGGTCACGTGATACGGGACATTTAAACATTGCATAGGGATACCGGCACTCCATAACAAAGCCTGTATCTTGGGAAGCCGGGGGTCCCTGGAGCTGAAATCAACACGGTTCTACTCCGGAGACCCCCTGCTCCCGCACACTAGTATTCAAATAAAAATAGCTTAATTACCTTAGCGACTAGCCGCTAAGGAAATGAAGGGCTTAAACTTGAATAGCCTGTTTATTGGGGGATAGGGGTTGGATGAAGGGGGTTGTTGCCCCAGAGTGGGTGGTTAGGCCTGCCGTGGAGGTTGTGGAATGAGTTAACCCCTTCACTACCCTTGCGGTGGGAAGCGGTTTGGTAATGAAGGGGTTAGGTGCTTGGGTATTTTTTATTGTTGTGTCTTTTTGGTGCAGTTATTTTTTTTGGTTGCCCTTTGACTGCTATAGTGGCTAATCATGCTCATATTAAATGGGCATGGTGTACCACTGTACCAATCACTGGGTAGAAGGTGGGGATAGTTGCCCAGGGTGGGTGCTTAGGCCGCCTGGGAGGATAGCAGGGGGGATGTTAACCCCTTAACTACTATAGCGGTTACAAATCGCTAAGATGAATAATGGAGTCAGGGCCATTATATTGTATTCTTATTGTACTGTTGCTGGCCTCAGAGGAGATGGACTCGGAGGACGTGACGAGAATGTCCTTCATCCTGGAAGGGGTAAGTAGAAGTTTTATTTACTTTATGCTGACTGGATAATGTTTTATTTTGAATGGGCAAGTGCACTATTATCCAGATCTGGATAACAGTAATGTTGCCCATTACTTTACTGTATGTGTTGAGGAGGGTTGTTGCGGGTTGAAGGGGTGCCCATTCCTTGCCATTGGGGTTATCTTTTCTCCCATTGAGGGCAAAGGTAACCACATTTACAATGAATGGGTGTATTGTTTAGTATTGTGTTTGTATTTTGTTGTAGTGTTTATTGTGGGTAGCGGAGTGGGTGATGATGGTACTTGGCCTGTTTTTGTTTGTTTAAATGAGCATCCATATTCTACAAAACAGTATTTTACAAAATAGTGTTTTGTGTATTGGACACACTTGTCTCAAGCACAATAATAAGTTTATTAGAGAGTATTTCTATGATTTGTACTCATGAATAATTTGGATATTTTACATATACCTACTCCTTTTATTTGAGCAGTGCACCGTACATATTCTAACTAATGTAATAATAGTAGGCTTCAAAAATTATTATGGCCCCTCCACGTAGGAAGTGAAAATTCAATGACTATTTAAAGAAAGAGTTTGGTTTTAAAAAAATTAAGTGTAATGCACTATTTGTGAAATGAAATTCATGGTTGCGCATGGCGGTCAGTCTAATATTATCGTTCACATAAAATCCATCAATCATCATAGAGCACTGAGCTTTTAAAAGACAGGAAATGGGCACAGATGATTGTATAGAAGCTAAAGACGCGTTTCACACTGTCATGCACAACCACCGCTTTAGGTCTATAGACTGTACATCTCCACTTACAAAAGCCATGAATGGATAAAAAAATTCAACTGTGCCCGCACGAACACTGAAGCCATAGTTTTAAATATCCTTTCTCCGATTGTACAAGAAAAAGCTAAAGCTGATTTGTGTGAGTACAATTTTATTCCCGTATCCACAGAAACTTCCAATGATAAGGATGTCAAATAGGTTACTGTCATAGTTAAATATTTTAAGCCATTTAAAGGCACTCAAATAAAGCTGCTTGAATTTAAAGAACTTCCAGGAGCAACTGCCAAATGAATTTCCAATCAAAAGAAGTTTTTGAATGGAATAACTTAATAGGTAAACTTAGTGGGGAGCGATTCACAAAGCAGTTATAAAATCATTACTGTTGCGTCCGATTCAGATTTTTAAAATCGTGCTTTAAGAAATGAAGGCACACGCGGTGTTCACTAAGAAGTGAAGGGCATTTGTTAAAGTCCGATCACAAAAATGCACTATCGTGTGACCTGTTGCTTTTTCCCTGCTATCGTCCTGTCAATTCTACAGCACGATAGCTGATAGAAAGAAAAGCAACCTGTAAGAGCTGCATGGAGAAACTGCGACTCCATGCACGGCTCTTACAGGCGACCGTACAGTAAAAGTATTGATTTTAATAATAGTGTACATGTGCAGGAGGTTTCCTGAGCTGAACCGCATTGGCTTCAGCCTCGGGAACCCCTACTTCATGAGATCCAAGCCCCCTTATGGGGTGCCGGTAGTCCCTGTGCTTTAAAATCTCCCACGTCACGTGACCGGGGGATTTAAATCCTGCCGGGGGATACCGGCACCCCATAACTGGGCCTGTATCTCATGAAGTAGGGGGTCCCTGGGGCTGAAACACTAGTATCAAAACACACATAACAATAAAAATCATTCATTACTGTAGCGGCTGTAGCTGCTAAACACTATGGTAATGAAGCCGCTTTAATGTAATTTTTATTAATAGTGTGTGGGAGTAGGGGGAGCAGGGGGTCTCCTGAGATGAACCGCATTGATTTCAGCCTCAGGGACCAGCTGCTTCCTGAGTTAAAGGCCCAGATATGGGATGCCGTATATTATTTAAATGTCTCGCGTCACATGACTCGGACGATTTAAAAATGTTGGCGAGACTGGCAGCCGATGCCCCATGCCTGTAACTCGGAAAGCAGGGGGTTTCTGAGCCAGAAATCAAAGTGGTTCAACTCAGGAGACCCCCTGCTCCTGCACACTATTAAAAAATGTACATTAAAGCAGCTTCATTACCTTAGCGGCTATCCGCTAAGGCAATGAAGGTGTTAAGGCACAATAGCAGCTTTATTGAGGGAAACTGCCCCCAATTAACATAGCAATATGTACTATCCATCCACACCTTTGCCACCAGCAACCCCTATACCCCCCTAACATACATAAAAGGATTTTTTTTAAGCATAGGAATGATACTATAGGCCGTGGGGGCACTTGGATGGTCCCTGCAGGTGTCCGTGGGCCTTCGGGTGGTCCCCACCGGTGTCCAGGGGCCTCCAGGTGGTCCCCGCAAGTGTCTGGGGGCCCACAGGGGTCCCAGAGTGGTCCCCATTTGTGTCTGGGGGTCCTAGGGTGTCTGGTGGCTCCCGCTGGCCTGCGGTACTAATCCCGTGCCCAAAAAATAAAGAACACAAAACTTTGAAATAAATACATCCCCAGCCATAAACATACAGTAATGGGCAAAATTATTATTATCCAGATATGCATAATAGTGCATTTGCCCATTTAAAATAAAACATTAAAAAGCAGAAATAAAGTAAATAAAACTTGCACTCACCCCTGCTAGGCTGCCACGATGAAGCTGCCTCATCCTCATCACCGTCCATGTCCTCCGTTGCCATAAACAATGCAATAAAAATACAATCTAATGTCCCCTAACCCCTTAATCACCTTAGTGGTTAGTAACCGCTATAGAAATTAAGGGGTTCACTTACCCTGCACCACTACCAACCCAGGAGACCTAACCACCCTCCCCAGGCAACTACCCCCACCCTGCCCACATTCATTGGTACACTGAATATAATATAATATGGGCATGATTTACCACTAAAGCAATAAATGGTGAAGCAAACAAAAAACAGGCCCAAAATAAAACACATTACATAGCAAACTAAACACATTACAAATGCCAATAAAACAATTGATTGGAACAGTGGGTACATCATGCCCATATAATAAGGGCATGATTTAACACTATGGCATTCAATGGCGAACTTAAAAAATAAACAACCACCACCAATATTCAATGTAATCAAAACAATCACCAAATAAAAAACAATAAATAATTAACACAACAAAATTACCAGCAATCAATTAATCAAATACAAAATAAACACGACAATTATCAATTAAAATACCAAAACAAAACCATCAATAAATAAAAGAAAGCTCCAAATAATCACCTTCATTCAAATTAAAAATGGGCATATATCAATATTGCGCCTTAAAGGCATTTATCTCACTTAAAAAAATGTACCACTGCTTTGTCCATAGCCCCCATTGCCTTTGGTTCAGACAACATAAATAGCATGATGGGCAGATCAAAGTTGAGAGGCCAAAACAATCTGTTGAATCTATTAAAAGAAATATTGACACTAATGTGATAGGAATAGGTCGCACAGAACACGCCATTCACAATGCCGGTCAAACAGCAGCTGATCAGCTCCTCTATGACATGGACGCAATGGTTCTGAAGATATACAAGTAATTTTATGTAACAGCATCCCCCCCTCCCCCCCCCCCCCCACACACACACCTAATTGCAGATATGGGCCATTACTGGGTGTTTGTGGTGCATACCTGATGGTAACAAGAGGGCTGAGTCATCCGCGGTAACCTTGGGACGCAGGAACAGGCTTCTGGGGTTCATACCCCACGTAATACTTAGCAATGCAGCGCCTCCATCTGCTGTAGGCTCCAGGGATATGGAGGCGATCTCCCATGGTAGAACTGTAACTCTCCCCCCAATTAGATCACACACCAGGCAGGAGGTATATTGCAAAACAGGAACGGTTTATTACTACTCTTATTGCAGTAATACAGGTACTCAGCAATCACCTGCCGGATCACTGTCTCTTCTCTCAGATATACTGGAGATAGTCCCTTGGCAGTCACTACGGGCCTAGGGCACCCACAGCTGTCCAAGCTCTTCCCCACCTCCCTAGCAGAGGCAGAGGAATAGTCACTCTACTCCTCCCCGAAGGGAAGAGCACATGGGAAGGCCCCAATCACAGGCTCCCAGTCGTGACCTGCCTTCCTCATGGGGAAGGTCAACCACACAACTTTTAGGGCGGTTCTGCCCTTAAGTACAGCCAGAGGGCGGGCATCCCGTTAACCCAGCCACAACAGGAAATGCCTCCCCCTGCTGTCACTCAAGCGCGACACCAAAGGATGAAGGGGGAAAACCCATAATAACTACTGGCAGACCTGTGAATACCAGGGTTTACTGCCAGCCCATAGGGTAGATCCAGTAATCAGGGGGTACCCCGTTACATTTATATTTATACTGTCTGAGTGGAGAGACTGAAAGAATGTGTCTGTTTGCTGAAACAGAGTACAAGCAGGTACTCGGATACAGCAGTATGCGTTGTCTGGCACTATTACCAGCCATTAAGAGAACAATTGACATTTATCCAGGTCTACGATAATTTTTTCTCTCTGAAAACGCATGTCCAACTGTTATTCTTACATTTTTTGTTGACCCTACAATACATCTGAACTATGGTTACAGTTTTCACTGAATCAACTGAATATATTTATTGACACTCTCTTAAAAATTGAAGGGCAGAATATTTAATTAATGGAAAAAGCAGCAGAATTGGCTGATATAAAAAACATGCTGACAGAATGCAAAGAAGGACAGTTTGTGGGCATGAAGGTGTCTGCGATGGTTAAGACACTCGAAAACGAAGGTCAACTGGTTTCCGGGACGTTCTAAAAAACAGTTGATGTTTTCTTCCAGACTGCATTGAACAATTTAGAAGAATGGAGGAGAAACTAAACATTTTCTACCATCTTTAAATGGGTGTTACTGAATAGAACTGCAAAGTGGGAAGACGTTTCTAAATGTGTGAATTTTGTTGACAATTCCTGAACATTGCAGTACTGTACATCAAGTGGCTTCTTCAGATAAAGAATCTCTCTTTACAGAAATTTGAAGGCTAAAGAAGTTCTTAGAAGAAAAGCTCCGGGTAGAAGAGTGGAAAAAGAGTTCTCCAAGTGATAAATGGAAGAACATTTTGAAACATTTTCATGCAAACTCTATCCCTTGTCAGTTTATGAAGTTAATTGTCGAGTTTGATTTATTTTCTTACCTGCAATTGATAGCCCTACTGAACATGTCTTTAGTCTAGTGAACAGTGTTTGGTCTGAAGAACAAATCCACTGGAAAGTGGGTACAGTTGAAGCAATAATGTTGATAGGAGAGAATACTAAAGATGAGAGATATTATAATAGAGTGTGTAAGGATAAATGTTTCCTGAATCACATTCACTCCTCTGATAAGTATAAATAGTTCAAATGGAATTTGTGCAATGTGTGCCAAATTCAAATGTTTACAAATACTATTTTGTTTCTCTTTCAAATACTGTATATAATTTTATGATTCTTTAAATTTGTCCCGGTTTGTCACTTTTAAAATATGGTCACCTTACATATAAACCAATCTAGGGGACATTGAAAAAATACGTTTTTCTGAAAGTCCACCCCGATTTTAACCCCATCCGACAAGTGTTAGTCAACCATCTGACAACCTAGCAGCTATATAATATTTTTCTAACGATGGAAGTGCTAACTAAGCCGCCAACCTCTGTGCATCTATATAATATATGTGCCCTATGCTCTCTCATTTTGGCTCTCTTTGTTTACCTCTTTTTGTATCCATTAGAAGCCAAAGAGAAGGGAGAAAGTAATTGACATCTGTCAAGAATAGGAGAACATGTGTCAAAAGGGAGTGGGTAAGAGTCACAGGGGAAAATAAAGAAAGAAGAAATAGAGGAAGAGCAGTCTGAGAGGTTAGACTAAAGATGGGAAGGAGTTTAGAAAAGTACATTATGCAAGAAAGAGAGATTTTTTTGGCACACATTGAAGAATTGATTCTGAACAGGAACCCTCACTTCCTCCTGTCTCCTACTCTATTTATTCTTCTCATTTTTTTAATCTATTGTACGACTACAAGAATAGCTCAGCATTGTTGCAGTTAGCTAGACATGATCCTACAATTATAAGGTACCAGGGCTAAACATTACTACATTGCACACAAACTATATTTTACTGGTACTCTATCTCTAGGCAATTATGTTACCAATTGAGTTGTCTTCTGCCTGCAGGCTGCCCACTGAGCTGGGAATCTTTTAATTATAGCTATTTTTAATCATTTTTGTGTCCATGTTCTACTCTCATTGTTACATTTTCTCTAATGATTAAGCTCTACAGCATGTGGGGATTGGTCAGGTTACAAAATGCTGGCAATTTACCTCTATTCATAGCAGACTGACTTCAATTATTCAAATTAATACAGATCATTTTATATAACCTGAGGGAATGTGTAAACACATCATGTTGGCTTCTTTTCTTTTTTTTTTTCAAGTGTTCATATTTTTTGCTGACAATTTTTTATTGAGAATGTTATTAGAAGTTACTTTTTATATATAAATATAAATGCATAATGTAGTGTGTTTGGGTTTTTGAGCTTGCAGAGACTGTGTGTACTGTATGATTTAAATGTCGTCTGGAAAGAACTATTGGGAGGTTTGTGACCCCTCCACCTTGGACATACTGTAGAAACATACATATAACAAATAAACTGAAGTAAAAATGAATCTGCTTTATTCAAACACACAGATGTAGCAAAACTCATTGTCTCCGAGGCCAGCTGCGTGGCCTGGATTATTGCTGTGGGGAGTCTGACCAGAAGCCTGGACCCCACGCAGCCATGTTGCGGCAGGCACTGTCTCCAGAGCAACACATTTTTGCTTTTTTAGCTGTGGCTCAGGAGAGACAGTGAGTCGTGCTACATCTGTACATGACACCTTAGGCTAAGGCCCCGCTGCACGCGCCGGCGCACGGCACTTCATTGTAATCTGCGGTCTTTAGGGAGCCGTTTTTAGGCGTGGGGGCGTGGCCAAAATGGGTCGGGTGGGTGGGGCCATGATGGGGTGGGACCATGGTGGGGGGGGGGGTGATGCGGCCATGATGTACATTTTCCAATACGTGTGTGTGCCTGTGTGTGTCCGTGTGTCCGTGTGTGTGTCTGTGTGTCAGTGTGTGTGTCTGTGTGTGTCCACATGTGTTTGTGTGTATCTGTGTGTGTCCGAGTGTGTGTGTCTGTGGGTCCATGTTTGTGTCTGTGTGTCCACCCCCCTGCCGGCGATCTCCCCTCCTGATTGGCTCCCTGCCACACCACGTGACGCGTCGCCGCTCGGGATCACATGCCTATTGTAGCCCCTGATGGTTGACGCATCACAGGGCAAAGTGAGCCTGGCAACGAGGAGAGACTGGGGCCGATTAGGGAGGAAATAAGGAGCTGGTGAGTGGTGCGCACCCAGTCGCGCACGTGGTCGCGCACGCCACCGGATGCAGCAGGACCTAAGCCTTAGTAATGAACAAACGAGGAGATGTGTCAAAGTTCTAACGACCAATGACCAACCTCAAAATGTGAAAATCTAAAATATTCAAATAAATAGCATCTACCACCAAAGTCGTGAAATAATTCCCTACCAAATATAATATACATAGATACCAAATAAATATTTGCTGATGCATAGCCTGACAACCCATATGAGTTATTTAACTGTATAAGCCTTTATCATCTAGAACATTCAACACAAATCGATAACTCTGTGACTAATAAGAGAAGCAGAGAAAGCTACTACTTCACTGTTAATGTGCCAGATTGTGTGAAGATAAAGGCAAACATATTGTATAAATAGAGCAGACCAATTCCTCTTATGGTTAGACTAGCTTGGAAAAAGTAGTGAATTGCACCTTGGTGGGTTTTCATTGTAAGGAGTATTGAGAGAGAAGTAAAGAAATGCAGGCTAGTAGAGATGAGTGAATTGTTAAAATTCACAATGACTATGGTGTTTATTCATAAGTGCAAATATTCACTCATCCATTTTAAACATTCACCTACTGTACCTCAAAACAAT
Source organism: Ascaphus truei (assembly GCF_040206685.1). NCBI lineage: Eukaryota > Metazoa > Chordata > Amphibia > Anura > Ascaphidae > Ascaphus > Ascaphus truei. The sequence goes on from NC_134483.1 coordinate 509,676,785, forward strand.
CTTTAGAGGCATATGCGCGGTGCGAAACAGGATGGCCACCTTCAACTGCAGCTCCGAGTCTGTGAGGTAAATTGGATGAGCAGTGCTGCATTCAAAAGCTACCCAAGCGGATCCAGCAACCAGAGACTCTGTCGGAAGAACCCGCACGTCCATGGGCCTCTTGAGATGGTGCAAGATCTGAGGGAATACGTGGCCTGCTTGTTTGGCATGCTGTGCCCTGATTTAGCAAACTCCCACTTTGTACTAGACAGAGCACACCGAGTCCTGCGGCCTAGAAACCTTGACACAGATTTTACCAGAGACATTATTCTCTGCATGCATTACTACGCTACATATCAGAGGCCTCCTGCAACCTCTCCATGATTGACTTTGAAAAAGCCAGAATACAAATATTCCAGGATTTATCTCCAACTACACTGCAGAGATGCTGGAATCTTAAGGAGGTCACCAATATCTTCTGCGGAAAAAATATTAACTATAGATGGAGCTTCCCATTCCATCTTTTGGTGCTGAATTACATGATCCAGATATCAATGTGCTATCCCGCATAGACCCATAGATTTCTAGAGTGGTTGAGTGTTCACGCGGAAGCATATCCCCCAGGCCACATGCCCAGATACAGCCAAAAATATCTACAGTATTCATGGACAAGAGTTGGTTGGAGAAAGAGATCCCTGTCGCCAAACTGCAACCGCCCAAAGGTCATCAGTATGCCCCTCGTGAGCATTGAGGAAAGACAAAACCTACCTAACTGGTTCAAGATCTACCAAGAACAGCATACAGTAAAGACTTGTGGCCTGCAGGTACTTTAATTTACTATATGCTGGCTGGTTTATTGGGGGAAGAGGGGGTGTGTGAAGGGGTAGCTGCCCTTTGGGTGGGTGTTTAGGACTCACGGGTGGGTAGCAGAAGGGGTTAACCCCTTCATTACCTTAGTGGTAGTAACCGCTATGGTAATGGTGTTAACCCTTCCTGCAACCTAGTCGCAAAGGAAATTATGCTGTTTTTATTTTAATAACATGGTATTGAAGCATGGGGTCTCCGGAGCTGAACCACATTAATTTCAGCCCTACTTTCTGAGTTACAGGCCCTGGTATGGGGTGCCGGTATCCCCCTGCATTGTTTAAATCTCCAACATCACATGACCGGGACATTTAAACTTTGCAGAGATACCGACACCCCATACTTGGGCATGTAAGTCAGGAAGCAGGGGGTCCCTGAAGCAGAAATTAATTCGATATGTCAGTGATTTTATCAAAGCTACTAGAATAGGTCCCTAAGTCTTGCTGCATCTGTACATTAGGGGTGCTGCATAGAAATGAGGATATATGAGTCATGAGTCATAAGGAGATATGAGTCATGGTTAAAGTTTGTTAAGGTAATAAACAGCAGTTAAATATAGCACAAGCTGGCAGAAACTTTAAGTAAATACTTGCAGATGCCAGAGCCTGTTAAACAATTGAAAGAACATAAATCCCCTGTTTGGAGAAGCTATATAATTTTCATCTTCCTGTAAGTTGGCTGATATATGAGCCAAGATTTTAGCTATACATCCCTCACCTATACAACAGTGTACACTATATTTGCTTTTCTCTCTTTGGTTGACCCTGCTCCTTCTGGATTCTTGTGGAGTGGTGATGGAAGAGGAGGACTTTTGGAAACAAGTCCTCAACAGAGGTTTTTGAGCAACTCTCACCCAAATATCTTTCACTTTATTCACCCCTAATTATTTGTAGTCAGTTTGGTGTAACTTGTTTTTGTTTCTACTATTGGTGGCAGCACTCACTACGATACTTTATAATGGATAACACTCCACCTAATATATTCTCAAGAGGTTGTGGATTTTAATATTGTGAATGTGATAGAGAAATTGGAGATTAGAAATGATGAAATGCTACACAATTAATTTTCTAAATTAGAAACATTATTAACTAAATACATGAAAAAATGGCTAAATATATAGACTGTGAAAGAATACCCAGGGGTTTAAGGCTTTTAAAAAATCCTTAGTTTGATCTTGAAGACGAGGAGTTTATTAAGAGTTGATATGAGGCATTGGACAAATGTTCCTTTAGCCTCATGAGTTCAATCATTGGACAACATAAGAAACCACTAAAATCGCTAGATAAAGAGGTTGATGTGATTAAAGCAAAACAAATATATGATCACCTGCGCTTCATCCATGTAAGGAGCAGGCAGCTAGGCGAAAAAATTGGCCATACAATAGTGAAAAACGGAAAGTGAATCCCTGCGCTTCTGCCTAATGGGATAACAATATAGGTGAAATAAATATATACATGATGTGCAAATCTATGAGATAAAGGAGACTTTTAGTTACATCCTGAAAATGCCCCAAATGGGGTTAAAATGTCGAAGCATGTGCTTATATTAGTGCAGTTAAAAACTGGTTAATACCAGTGAGAACACTTACATGTGAAGTGAATGGTGGTAATTGGGGCATTTTCACATAACACTAGTTGCAGTCAGTGTAGGGACCTGCCTATGAGACTTACCTTGACGTTTGGTGGCAGGCTTGGGCATTATTTGATCAAAGGATTTAACTAAAAGTCTCCTTTATCTCATAGATTTGCACATCATGTATATATTTATTTCACATATATTGTTAATCCATTAGGCAGAAGCGCAGGGATTCACTTTCCGTTTTTCACTGATGTGATTAAAGAGAAATTACTACTGTGCCATTAGAATCACTACAGATGCTACTACCAATCACATCACAATCACTACCAATCACTACAGATCCCTGCGGAACATGTGCACAAGGCAAACAAAGCATGCAAAAGCACAATATTACTCTGACAATCTCCTCCAGAATACATCAAACCCAGCTAACTTCTGGAAGGTTATCAACAACATATTCCAGACTTCTAACCATCAACATCAACATCTAACCATCAACAGCCAAGTAATATCACTAAGGGGGATATTACTCTGACAAACCCCACCGACATTGCAAATGCATTCAATGATTACTTTGTGGGGTGGCTACTAACTTATTAGCGAAACGCAACCCAAACCACAAACCTGAATCTCATCCTGGGAGTATCCCTACGTCCCACCCCCTCCCAACACTGCCCACAATTTTCAATTTGGCCCAGTATCCGAAGAGGAGATTACACAAGCGCTCCTCAAATTAAAACTAAGCAGCCAATGTGGACCTGACTTACTACAATCTAGGTTCCTACGACTTGGTGCCCCAGCCATTGCCAAACCAATTGCTTCCATAGTCAACTCTATCTTGTCTGCAGACCATATCCATAAGACCTGGAAAACTGCCAGAGTTGTCCCAATCTTCAAAAGTGGGGACAAAAACACTGTCTCAAACTACAGGCCAATCTCCCTTCTCCCAATCCTATCCAAAGTAATGGGAAAATGTGTCCACTCCCAATTAAGCGATTACTATAACAAGACAAATTTCCCTAGCCAATTCCAATCTGGCTTTCGCCCCAAACACTATACAAAAAAACACTAGATGGCGCTCATACACTCTAAAAAACACACAACTTAAACCATGCAGTGATATATAGTGACTAGTGATATCAAAAATAAATCAAAAATAAAGTGCATGAAGTGATAAATAGACACTCAAACCCTTAAGGACTGTTTTACGGTCCGCAAAGTAACAGGAAAAGGAATCAGGGGAGCGTCAGTGCCTAAGGAAAAAATGTGATACTCGCATAGTGCAATATGTTAACAATACACATACACAGGCAGAGCTTTCATAAGAGCACAGTGAGGCTAGATATTAATGATCACTAAGTATCAGAAATATTAGCTGTGTATGGGCATCTCTAATGACCCATACACACAGGAACATAAATAGGAGGTAGGAATCCAAAAGAGAGACACCAATCCAATACTTAAAAAATGTAGATATTTATCCAGCATTGATAAAAATTGGAGGCTTACAGGATTCCGGAAAGGTAACAGCAAGTTTGTACACATGAAGGTTCACTCGAGTCGCGTTCTCGGGATCTCTGCACGATGCTGCTTCCTCATCCGGTCTCCGACCTGCGCTGCTTCAGGGGGCCGATACGTCAATTCCGGGTTCTTCAACTCGTATTGCGGACGCCACCGGAACTCCACAGCAGGCTCTCTCCCTCTGGATCTCACACGAGGGGTTACGCTCTACTAGTTTCGCCGTACGTAGTGATGGCTTCGTCAGCCGTCACTACGTACGGCGAAACTAGTAGAGCGTAACCCCTCGTGTGAGATCCAGAGGGAGAGAGCCTGCTGTGGAGTTCCGGTGGCGTCCGTAATACGAGTTGAAGAACCCGGAAGTGACGTATCGGCCCCCTGAAGCAGCGCAGGTCGGAGACCGGATGAGGAAGCAGCATCGTGCAGAGATCCCGAGAACGCGACTCGAGTGAACCTTCATGTGTACAAACTTGCTGTTACCTTTCCGGAATCCTGTAAGCCTCCAATTTTTATCAATGCTGGATAAATATCTACATTTTTTAAGTATTGGATTGGTGTCTCTCTTTTGGATTCCTACCTCCTATTTATGTTCCTGTGTGTATGGGTCATTAGAGATGCCCATACACAGCTAGTATTTCTGATACTTAGTGATCATTAATATCTAGCCTCACTGTGCTCTTATGAGAGCTCTGCCTGTGTATGTGTATTGTTAACATATTGCACTATGCGAGTATCACATTTTTTCCTTAGGCACTGACGCTCCCCTGATTCCTTTTCCTTTCGCCCCAAACACTCTACCGTAACTACCCTGCTAAAAGTTTGCAATGAAATCCAGTGTGGAATGGAACGGGGACAACTCACTGGTGCAGTATTCCTAGATTTTGCAAAGGCTTTTGATACTGTTGATCATGTTATCCTGCTTAACAAACTACAGACCTCTGGAATAGGGAAGCATGCTTTAAACTGGCTTCAGTCCTACCTTTCAGGTAGATCCCAACATGTGTCCATCTCAGGCTCTAACTCCAACCCCCTGGATATCAACTGTGGCGTCCCGCAAGGCTCTGTTCTGGGGCCCCTACTCTTCTCAGTGTTCATCAATGATCTTCCCACAGCTTGTAAGGAAGCCTCAATACACATGTATGCAGATGACACAATCCTATATGCACAAAGCCATAGCCTCTCTGACTTTGAACACATACTTCAGTCTGACTTTTTGAGACTCGAAAACTGGATTTCCCAAAACTAACTGTTTTTAAACACTGACAAGACTGTAACAATGGTATTTGGGACCAAGACTAAATTTTTAAAGCTTACAGTGACTGAGCTCCAGATCAGAACCAACGCTAACACCACCCTAACTCCTGTTACTAGTTTTAAATACCTGGGCATATGGTTTGACTCCCACTTAACATTCGGAATGCACATTGATACCCTAACATCCAAAACCCATGCCAAACTAGATGTACTTTACAGGAACAAATCCTCCCTAAGCCTGCTGGTCAGAAAGCGTATTGCACAGCAGATGCTAATGCCAATTATCGACTATGGAGACATAGTATATGGCTCGGCACCCCAAACCCACCTTGGCAAACTTGAAACCCTCTACAATTCAATTTGTCATTTCGTTCTCCAATGCAACTACAGCACACATCACTGCAAAATGCTCAAAGAACTAGATTGGTCATCACTCGAGTCTAGGCGCAAAGTTCACCTTTCCTGTCTTGCCTTCAAATACTTTCTGGGCAAGCTACCCACCTATCTGAATAAGCTCCTCACCCCTACCACATGCAGCACTTATCATCTGAGATCTGACTCCAAAAGACTGTTCATGGTCCCAACGCTCAACAAAGTATCCAGCCGCTCCTCCTTCTCTTACCATGCGCCCCAAAACTGGAACAACCTACCAGAGACTCTCACCTCCACCACCATTTTAAGTTCTTTCAAAACTAAGGCTGTCTCCCATTTTAATCTGGTCTGTAACTGTTACATAAGCTTATAATATACATCTTCTCTAACTGTGCATGCAATTATAGTATTGTATATAATGTGTTCATTTATGTAACTGTATTTGTAACCACGTATTATTTGTCATATTAACTATGCCCAGGACATACTTGAAAACGAGAGGTAACTCAGAATGTATTACTTCCTGGTAAAACCATTTTATAAATAAATAAATAAGAAAGAACGGTAGAATTTAAAAATAGAGACAAAGAACTGCAACAGAAACTTCACAAAGTAGAGAAGTATATAAGCTTTATGAAAATGAAAAAATGTAGAAGAGACTAAATAGGTTACAATATAGAGGAGCAAAGAAATTGGAACAAAAACAAAAGAGAGGACTATCGTTCGTACCCACAAAGAGAAGAGAGGCAGGGTGTTAAATATTTTAAGGGAACACCAAAACATAATTTTAATAAAAACAATCAGAAAGGCTCTAACAAACATAAGACCCCATATAGAGGCCCTAAACCTTGACCAGAACAAACCGAAGTTCAAGAGAGAAGTTATACACACAAAGGAAGAAGCCCCAAAGGCAGAGAGGGAACCTATAGAGCTCACCCTAATGCTCATACACCAAGAGAAGGGGATAGAATAGATCCCAAAACAACAGACGAAAGAAAAACACAGATTTATCCCCTGGTGAGGGCACCTCTTGCTCTAAAGTTTTTCTTAGGGAAAACCAAGTCTTCAAGTTCGTGGGAGACAGAGAACAAATTTCACCCACTACGGGAGAAAGAAATAAAGACAAATCCAAAAAGAACAAGAGATATACAGGAAAAGGAGGTAGAAGAAAAAGATAAGAAAGGGAAATGAAAAGACTGTAAAGATAAACAACATTTTTAATTTGAGCAAAATGACACTGACTGAAGCGCAAAATAATGTCATGTAGTCAGGTCCCCCTCTTACCTCCGGGCTGCGCGAGGGGGATGGCTCCTTGGGGAAGATTGCGGCTGTGTGCAGGTGCCGCCGGGGGGGCGATCGGGTCGCCGGTGCTCTGTGGTGGTACCTAATAGAGGGCGCTACCATATATTAGTCCGTCGTCATCATGCGCATTGAAGCTCGCGCATTTGAAGTTCTAGATAGTGCGGCGGCCATCAGGGATAGGCTTAGTGAGGGGACTACAGGTCCCAGCAGCCTCAGGGGCTGCTAGACATGTCTTGCAGGAGGACCAATAGGGCTCCTGGAACGTGGAGGAGAGAGTTAGTTACATTTGGCGTGCTGAGACACCACATTAGTCGAGACCAGGACAGAGAGGGTGAAGGTAATGTCCAGGGAGCAGTGCTCCACTGGACTAGGCCAGATTTCCCCCAGATCGATCCCCTGACTCACTGTAGATGGTGTATGCTGCCGGGAGAGGCCTTTGATAGGGACCCTTCACCAGTAGTGTGTCAGTGAGAGATATCAGCCGCAGGACATTACACCTGAAGGTGAAGTGCGGCCTGAAGTCTGTGATCAGAGTTAGGCCTCATTATCAGAGACTATTTTAAAGGGGTACAATCCAGCTGGAGGCCCCCCCAGAAGCATCTGCCTACGGATCAACACAGCAGAGGAACCGGTAGAATCCGGTGCAGAACCACATTGTGGATCCCCGGAATCTTTTCTTGTAGACCTGGTCTGGACTGAGACCAGGGAGGTATTATTCACGTGCACCAAAGGCCCAACACACTGTGGGTAGCGCTATCCCACACATGCTCCTTGGGGAGGGACTAGTTTGTGGACACTAAGGGGTTAAGTGCCCAGGCACTCCAGTATTTTGGGGGTTCCATCCGGGAGGTGTTATTGTGTGGGTGCAGCCTTACATGGCCATGTTATTCTTGTCATGTATTATTTTTGTTCAGTAAATACTGTTATAATATACCTGCGTGTAATTACTGTGTATATTGGTTCCGGTGAGGGGCTACTCCCACTACGCTGGGATCCCTCGCCGGTGGAGGCGCTGCACCAAGGCGAACAAGTGATACACCAGGCTCCCAGTGGCGAAGTCTCAGAACTTCAGGATTTTTATGGAGTGGTGATTGAAGAGGAGGACTTTTGTAAATATGTCCTCACCAGAAGTTTTTGATCAACCCTCACCAAATATCTTTCACTTTATCCACCCCTAATTATTTGTAGTCAGTGTGAGAGCGCCGCAGACTATCACGTTTGGTACTGTAGAAGGAGATATGTGTCATGGGTAAGTTTGTTAAGGTAATAAACAGCAGTTAAATATAGCACAAGCTGTCAGAAACTTCAAGTAAATACTTGCAGATGCCAGAGACTGTTAAACAATTGAAAGAACATAAATTGATAACCTAGTTAAAAAAAAAAATAACATGGCATATAGTTGTAGACACAATCAACATCAGATGACACTTAAGACATCAACACAATTCACATGGCTTATCACCTTATGTTCTCAATCAATAATTTTGTGACCTATTACTCAACTTTACTTACAAGCAGTATAACACAGCAGATAAAAAAGCATCAGGGAATTTATTACCTTATTATATCAAACACAATTTTATTGAGTCATTATTAGAGCAGCTATCACAGATCCATAAAGTTCCTAGAATTGATGTCGGCTCACTATAAGTAGCAGTCATCACGAGGAAGGGTTAAAATCTGTAAGATATTATGTTTTTTTTTTTACAAAGCGAGGAAATAGAAGAGGGTAAATGTATAGTAAATTCTTAAATGTATAGTAATCCATAATTGTGGAACATATTTAGGGCTTTTAGTCTTCAGTATAGTATGTAATCTTATTTGTGACAGGACGGTAATACATCACAATACACTTTGCCATGATTGTTAAGAAGTGCAACTCTATAAATTACCTTCATTACTGGTAGACACGTTATGGCCTATTCAAGTGATTGGGCCATATTAACTTAGTGGTGTTACTCTATTAAACGACGATGGAAAATACCATACAGCTAATTCATTTAAATAGGGAGCCAGGGGCCATATTTAAGAAGCCATGCTGAACGGTATCTTACATGCAGTACAGCTCAGCAAATATCGCCCAGAGTGTTAATAACCCATTCACTTGTCATATAACAATAGTGGGGGATTCAACAATGACATTCTAATAATATGGTTTAGTTTGATCAATTTGTGTTATCATTACATGCATATAGAATATACGCTTCACATCCTGTCTTTGTGCTGGCAGCATTGACTTTCTAAAACCCAACTGTAATAATATACTGCAGGACACTGTTGAAGGTAGAAATGGGAGAAAGACATATACAAAGCAATCCTTATTATAGATGTGCGGAAACTGGCACATTTTGGACTAGTGATTCACTATAAATTATGTGATTGTAATGTGCTCTGTTAAGCACATTTGCCTGAAATTGTTAACTATAAATACCACAAATAGGAAACATGCACCTAGAAATACACCATTAGATTATTGCACTTTGAGTTGGTAGTGAGTAATACTGTAGTATATATGGATAGTAATTGGAATCTACAGAGCTGCTACTGCCTAATGTATTCTGTTCGCAAGCAGAAAGTGCTTGTAATTGTCATGTAGAGCATCAATTATACCCAGTGTGACTGTCTATCTGTCAATAATGATATCTGTGGCATCGAGGTAAAGGGCATGGAAGTGCACTGTATGAAGCTCAAGTTACAGTATGACAATACAGTTTGTGCCTCAGTAAAACATAAGCAGTGTGCTGGTGGTGATTATTATCTGGCTTTAATCAATGATAATGAGGAGGAGGATAGTGAACAACATGCCTCTCCCCTCACCTTGGATTAGCCAATGGGTCTCCCAGAGCTTTTACCTCCAGAGCACTTACAGGTTAAAACAAGCTAAATAAATACTATTTGTGAGGTTGCTGCTTTAAAACTTCTTACATCTGTGAAACATTAGATGTTGTTTTGCAGCTGAATGCTATCACAGTTGATGGGAAGACATTATTAGTAACATGCAATGTAGAATTTTTCTAATCTAACTATCAACAATGACCGGGGGTTGTCAGCTGTTATTTCAGTTCAGAACTTTTTTAAAAAGTGTAATCTGCAATTTTCTCTGCAATCGATGGGCACAGCGAAATGTTTTCCCTCTTCTGCAAATTGTTTTCATGCTGGTAGGAGAGACAAATGTTTTTTGTTGATTCTGTGGATGTGTTTACTGTGGCATGTAATATGATACTTCCTCTCTGTGAAGCGGTTCCGAGGTGAATGTCTACAATTTATTGAGTGTTTTAACTTTGATGAGTACTATATAGCATGAAATTGACATCTGAAGTCTCTTAACACCATGGGCCGGATACATCAAACTCTGTTAAAGTGTAGTTAATATCGCAACCGCAAGAAAAAAATATTGCAGCATTATTACCTCAATTTTAAGTTGGTGTACATAAAAATAGCACTAATAATTTCGCGTTGTGATATTCGGCCAAAATCACGATGCTGGAATTAATACAGCCATTAAAAATGCATAACCGACCCCACTATGTGGCTAATAGTGGTTTGGGGCATTAGGCATAAAAAAATACACATGTATAAAAAAATATTAATAATAGTATTATTAATACATTTTACACATTAAACCATTCATTGTCACAGTGGATAACTAGGCTCTCTATATGGGGAGAAACACATTGGCAATAAATAGTAACACAATAATAAAAGAAAATATATTAACAATATTAGAAAACATTATTAACCCCTTTTCATAGACAAATGTGCCTAACAGGACGATTGTCCATTGTAAAGTATAAAAAGAAAGACTAAAGAAAATATATACCACAATAAATAATAACATCAGAAATACGAAGCAATTAAATCCAGATTGGCACTGTGCCTACCTAAACCGTCAAAGGGGACCTAGATAGGCATACTGCTAATGAATGAAAACCCTAAAAAAAAGTGTTAATTACCCCTGTCGGAATGAAGGCCGTCTACCTAATCATCGGTGGCACCCACTGCAAAATCCAATATAGGGCTGATGCCCAACTGTGATGGTAGGAGGTAACCAGGCTCTCAAATAAAGTGTAAGCCCGTTTTGGTTACCTCAGATCTGTGTGTAATGGTCCAAGAGAGTTAGCTCTTGGGCCCAGTAACATTTTACCATTTCAATGTATGGCCTGTAATAAAAGTATCTTCTGTGCTTTTCCCTTTCCAGCATAGCCCAGAAAGGAGAATGAGGTACAGGGATGAATAGGTAGCTGAGGGAATCCCTAGGTTAAGGGGGGTACCTCAGCTAGTGCCAAGGTGACCCGGAGCCAGTGTAGGGTTTGTGGGTGCACATCCATATATAAGGTTGAGGGAGGACTCTGAGAGTCCAGATTGAGTCCAAGTGAAAGTGTGTGGGGAATAAGGCAGATAGAAATAAAACTACAACATTTTTCCCCCATTCTGTCCCCCATACCAAGAGACTTAGAAGTGTATTAAAAATATACTTTAATAATAAAATGTAATGTGCTTGTTACATTCGCAACCGGTGTCCAAGCAGGCTGCTCGAGCTAACCCATAGACGCCGGTAAGTCTGCTGGACATCAAGTTCAAAGCAGCCAAAAGATGACCAGATGTGTGAATAGCATTTGGTCAGCGGGGAAAGGTGGAGTACCAGGTCTGGAGATCAATGGCAGTCCTCCTGGATGCAACTTGCTCTGCCAGACCTGGTGGAGCCAGCAATAGCGGGTGGCATTGAGATAGCCAGGGAGTGAGGTGGCAGGCTTGCGCATGTCTCTTGGCTATTTCAAATTTCCTGCTGATCTGGCTTTTCGATCCGGCTTGCCTCTGTTTGGCTGCTTGGGAAAGTTCCCACGCGGTGATTGGCTGCTGTGTTTTGTGAATGAAACTCAGAATTCTAAAAGAATCTGTGAGCCAATCAGTGAGGCAATCAGATTCGGAGTTATTTAATTATCTTGTTTTGCTCAATGAATGATCCTGGTAAAAAAGGTGTAAATAACCTGGTCTCCCATGACACCAACCATTTCAAAAAAGACAAACAAATCCATTCCCGAAAATAATCTTTGCCCACTGGCACAAAGAAAATCTCAATAAAACAATCAGGTAAAATAAATCAGGCTTGATGGCCTTCTTCTAATACAATTTCATCCTGGATGAAGGATGATGGATTCTCAACTTGACCCAAAACAATGCATCCTACATTGATATAAGAGCAGTCTCTGGTGAGTATTTCTTCTTTCTTATTTTTTTCTTCTTTCTTTTCTTCTTTGTTCTCCCAGGTGTGACTTATGGCTCTTCTTCCTGCCAAAAGAGAATTACCATGCCTTATATAAGGTCAGTGAAGTCACATTTGAGAGTCACATGGTACATCCACCAATCCAATAGTAAATGTACCATGTGATCAGCCATCAATTTGGTAAAGAAAGACCTCTCGACCAACACTGATGACATCAAATAGTACATCAAGCAAATGGATTAAAGTAATCTGATACAGACCTTTTTTAGGTGCTTTGACATCACCTTAAAAAGAGGGAATCACTTTCCTGTTTTGGAATTGGTGGATGTACCATGTGATTGTCAAATGTCAAATGTCACTTCCCAGGCCTTATATAAGGCCTAGTGTATTTCATTTAACAGAAAGAAGAACTACAATCAACATGTGGGAAAAGAAGAAGACAAATTCTCATCGGAGACTGCTCTTCTATCAACGGAGGATGAATTGCTTGGGGCAAGTTGAGGATCTATCACACTTCATCAAGAATTGATTCAGATTAGAAGAAGGCCAAGAGACCTGGATTTATTTTACCTGTTTTTCTTTTTAGGGGGAGGGTTTGTGCCATCAGGCAAGGATTATTTTTTAATGTGTAACCCATGTCCCCTCCTCTGGGAGAAGGACTGCATTACTGTCCTAGTGTGGTGCTGAGGCATACCTGCTGGTTCAGGAGAGCTGAGTAGCCACGATGGTAAGGGGAAACAGGACAGGCTTTTGCTGGTCTCTGGGTTCTTGCTCATTGGTTCTGGGCCTCCGGCTGTGATGGGCTTCTGGGATGTAGGATATCAGCTCCCACCACAGCACTCCCTACCCCTCCTGCCCAGAAACTGACACACAGGCAGAGGTATAGTGAACAAGTAGATTTATTGGACATGCTGCATCAGCTCTTCTCACAGCATAGTTGTTGAGGTCCAACGTTCCATGTCTTCAGGATGGTGCTTGCCCAGATAGTATGGTGTCTTGGTGGTCCCCAGGCCTTTCAGCCTAGGGTAGGCCAGCTCATACAGGCAATTGGAGAGTCTGACAGCCCATGCTCTCACCTTGAAAGGCAGAGCAAGACTACACTAACTTTGCAACACCCACTGGTTAGCTTCAGGAAGGGGTGGGCTCATGGACTGTACCCATCACCTATAGGCTTACACAGGGAATGAGTCACCACCTTACTTCCATCACTTACAAGTGGGCGGAAAGGGGTGTCAATGGCCCATAGATTAACCCATGAAAGCCCTGAACTTACTAGGGACTTACATCGCAGATACACTGCGGGGGAAAGAGAGGTACTTATGGACATACCATGTTACACATGCTTTTTCTTTTTATTAGCCATCGGTCATGAATTTGTTTGGTGTTTTTTATTAATGGTTGGGCATCGATCCTTTATTGGATTTTGTGGAAAGTGCCCCTGACAATGAGGATGACACCGTTCATCCCAATAGGAGTAAATAAAACTTTTTTAGGGTGTGTAGCGCATATACCCCCACCCCCTGGGAGATATGGCGGCTACAGTGTATGTGCTTCTTTACCTGCGGCTCACATGAGGCCTGAGCCTCTGCTACTGGGAGCCTGGAGTGTACCTGAGTCGTAATTGGTAGCGCCTCCACCTGTACGGGACCCTACTATGTGGGATAACCCTGTTACAGGAACCCAATAAAGTAAAACACATGCTTGTACGTAGAACAGTTTTACTGCATGCAAAAGAACACTGAACATATATATACAGTCTGACACCCCTGGTCCCGCACTACCGTGCCCGCCAGTAACCACCAACCCTGTGTCCACACACTAGCAAGAGAGTCCCACAAAGTCCTGAGGGGCCCTCGGCACCCAACCACCCCAGTGTCCACAAGTAGCAACTCCCTCCCAAATGTGTGAGACAGTGCTGCCCCACTAACGTGTTTATAGTTGGTGCACTTGTAGTACTTGTCAGGTGCTCCGACACCCGGTAACACCACCCAGAAGGATAGGATCCACGGATCCAGCGACGGCGGTGGTCAGCGACCACGTCCGCCTCCACATGAGGTGCCAGCACGCGCAAAGTAGCAATTCTCTGGTGCAGGGAATCTGTAGGCCCTATTGGCTGTGGTGTAGTATGTGGTAACTTGCCCCATAGCCTTCTGGGGGCTGAAGTCCCTGAGGAGCCCTATCTGGGTGATGGCCACCCTGCAGCTCCTCTCTGTGCATGCACGACCTCACTGCACATGCGTGCGCAACTTCAACATGGCGGCAACCTGCAAAGGACACCATGAGGCGTCACGTGATGCCACATTGTCATGGCAATGTTATGCCGCGTAACTTTGTGACGTCACATAGTGTCCCATTGTTATGGAAACGTGGCCCCAAATGATGTCGCTCAGCAATATTGATGGGAGTTGCAGTGGGAGATGCCGGAAGATTCTGGGAGATGCCACCGCTGCTCAGAGATTTACCAGGTAGACGCATAGCCCGGAGATTAGTGTATGAAATCCATAGACTCCGGGTCAAGCCCAGAGTGGTGGCAACCCTGACTGTATATGACATGCTCCGGAGTTTCTATGGACACACCCCTAACACTAAGTTTGATCTTTACTCCCTTTTATGTGCATGTTTACATGTTTTTCTGCATGTTTTGTTCAGCAATGCTGTTACTAGAGTGCACATACATATCTTTTCTTAATCTAAAACGTACTTGCATCATGCTGTCATAGTTGTATAGTACATTTCTGGGAACTTTTCATGACTCTTAATATATCTTTTTCATTGCTCATTTCTAACAGGAAATGAATGTCTTAATTAGCTTAGAAAAATTAAATCACACGGAATAAGAATAGCTGTTCTGCTGGTCATCGTGCACTAGTAGAAAAGAAAGTCGCACATTTCTGGAAATCAAAATATGCTTTTATAATGAACTCAGACACATGATGTGAGAATAAAAATGAATACTGTAATGTACTGCAGAACATAAAATAGAAT
Organism: Ascaphus truei; assembly: GCF_040206685.1. NCBI lineage: Eukaryota > Metazoa > Chordata > Amphibia > Anura > Ascaphidae > Ascaphus > Ascaphus truei. The sequence goes on from NC_134483.1 coordinate 509,691,861, forward strand.
GTTTATACTCAAGAGAAATAATTCAATCTTTCATAATTACATGAAACAGAAAAACAGCGCTTGCAAAATAGATTATTTGCAAATAATGTAGATTGATTTATGAATTAAGGGAACAGACTCATGAACATGCCTATGATGGAATGATGAAACCAATTGGTCCAACCTTCTCCTGAATCTGCAGTACACAACATATTAATTTTGCTTTTGTATACTATGCTTGACAGCTTGATTGTGCTATGAAATGTATGTGTTCATATTATGTGCTGTTCCTGACATTCCCATTTTATATGCTGGATAAAAACTCTTCTTCGCTGTTTCTATTTCATATGATTGTATAGTATGTTTCCCTTTAAAAAAAATTGTTTTTAGATCTGTAAACTAACTGGAACTGGGATTAGTGGGTGCTAATTACTAAAGTCTACAGCTACAGAACTGATGTGGAAATGAACAAAGATAAAAATCCAGTTTTTGCCTAAAATTTCACACACTATAGAAAAGGAAGGGTAAGAACCCTTATGTGATGTTCCAGATGTGAGCGAAACATCAAATATAAGTAGTCACCATGTCTCATGAGTATTCATAAACATTTGAGTAAGTGAAAATGACGTGAGAAAACTGCTGTTGATATTTGAGTTTGAGAGACCCGTGCATGCGTGGACTGAAAACTGCAGCTAGAGGAAGGAATGATCGGCGGAGAGTCCTGCAGCCTGAGATCCAAAAAGCCCTCGCTAGCAAGACACCCAACCCCCATACACAATTCCCACAACTCAAGTATATACTGCTGCGGCCGAGTTTATTCGAGCATTTGCCCGTTCTCGGCCGCAGCAGTTACCTGGCGCGCGCCGGAGGGTGCCGGGCGCGCGCCGAAGCAGCGGAGGAGAGGCCCGCCGATCGCGGCTTCCCCCTCTCCTCTCCGGGTCCGCCGGGTCCCCCGGAACCCCCTGCCGCCGTCCCCCACATCGCGGGACACCAGGGCTCCCTCGGGGAGCCCTGGACGCGCGTGCAGGGGGCGCAGGCACCCGATGATGCGTGACCGCGCATCGGTGACGCGCGGCACGCCGAGGGGATGCCACTTGCAAGCCGGGAAATCTCCCGGCTTGCGGAACTGGCCACACTTCAATAAAGTGTGTCGCCAGTGTACTGCTGTCACACAGGCACCGGGGCAAGTTTAAAATAAAGTCATAAACTCACATGTTCCTTTCCCCGTGCTCTCTTGCAAAGTCGCAGGATCAAGCTTTACCCAGAAGCAGCTACAAAAGGTTCCCCAGTTCTACCTACAGTCACTCTCTGACAAAGTACCAACAGGTACGAAACGCGTCAGAGTGACTGCAGGGATGTTGTACTTCAATAACCCTTTTTTACGGCTATCCTCTTGTCCAACTGCCTCACTAGCACTTTGTAGTACTCTGCCTATTTTACTCTCATTTGTTTTCATTTTCACACAGACTAAATTAATATTTATATTACTCCTTTTTTTTTTTTAAAGCGGATTCTTTGTTCACGGGATATCAGTGTTTGATTAAGTGTCTGGGAAGTTAAAATCAAGATCCCTGCAGTGCAGCATAAATGTTACATTGGTAACTTCCGAAGCTAGAGTGGAAGAAAATCCAGATTTTTAACACTATTTTTTTTTAAGGAGCAGGAACCAATGTATGGATGTTATAATTCTAAAAATAATAATAATCATCATAATAATAATAACAATTCCAAGTATGGATGTAGCATAAATGTTATGTACTCATGAGAAATAAGGCTAACCTTATAATGATCTAAAACATAGAAACAGCACTGATTTATTGAAAACAGGCTTTATTGATGTAAGCTTAAAAAAAACATGCATGTGAAATTACCTCTAATTAAATAAGGAAATAAATGTGCCTGATATTTCTCATCATCTATATGTCATGCACTCATTTTTACCTTGTCTGTTACACTTGGCAGATTGATTGAACAAGCAAATGATTTTTTATTCTCATTTATATTCTACCTAATGGATTCTTATTAAATATTGGAACAAAGCAATTATTTTTGCTGTTGCAGTTGGTTACTAAGTTGTTAGCTTCAACAAAACAGATTGACCATTTACTTATTGCTAATTTTTAAGATTAAATTAGCAAAAAATACAGTTAGTTACAAGCAAAGTACAGATGATGGAACACTGGAATTACTTAGCGTGCAAAAACAAATAAAGACGGGCAGGTAAGGAGTTCATGGAGCACCGGAGCCATTATCGGAGGGGTGGCATGACTGTGTCCAGATGACCTGTGGCCAGGCCCAAATCAACAGTAGTATGTTTAAGAGGGAATAAACCATAAGTAAAAGTAGTGACGTGCAAATTAGTGTATACAAAGTGCTAGTAAAATGGTGCAAAATGGTATATAAATACTACAAAATAAGTGCAATAAATAGTGCAATAAACAATATAAATACAGTGTTATCATAACAAGAAATCACACAAGTCCTTGAGCTGCCTAAAAAGTCTAACTGTTTTTCTATAGAAACCAGAACAATTACTGAGAGGCAAAAAGACTTCTATGGCACTAGGACGAATAATAGATGAGATCAAACTCTTTTCTTATTTCTCCAAAAAGCGAAATACTTGGGAATCCACTCCGGTGCCAATCCACTTTGTTGTAAATTGTTTCTCAAAACCGCATGCTTTATAGACGTCGCTAGGACATGAGCCTAGTATATTGCAGTCACTACTACGGTGATCCCGCTTGATCCGTCAATATCAGAACCCACATTGATGCCACCGTGCGGCTCTGCGGTCTGCTGCCCCCAGCTGAACAGCTTCTCAGGGTGACGTAACGGCTCTCTCTGCTGTTGCGCCAATCCAGAAGACACAGGATCAGCAGTTTTGCTCTTCTCAGCTCTGGCATCACATTACATTTGGAGCACTATTTCATTACGTTCGTATGTTAACCTTTACTCCCCGAGCAGTGGGATGATCAGACGTCAGCGCTATTTGCCATGTGGTGTTACATGCAGAAAAGCAGGTACTTTATTCTACTAATAATTATGTAAACAATTACTTTATGAACGGCAAAAAGATATCTAACTGGGGGTGGGGAGTGCCAAAGACCTGTTGCTCTTCACAGATGTCAGCTAGCCCTCTGGTCATGTGGTAATATTTAAATATGGGGGACAGGAATAAGGGTATTTAGAATGGGGGAAACTAATCAGCAGAATAATCATGGAGGAAGAGAAGCATTTCCCTGGCAGGCCGTATCTTGTAGGGATGGCTCCGGGCATTGGTCACAGTTGTGTGGTCAGGAGGTACATTGGTAAATTCCCACCATTAACCAGACTCAAGTTTCAGTGGACCCATAGGTGGTCCCTGGTGATATAATGGGGCATGTCTCATCAAGGGCAGTGGGCATGCACGACCCTATGTTTGGTGAGCATCTGGCCTGGAGAAAGGCTGATGAGACATGATAAGGAGGAATGTGGACTCGATGCATGTGAACTGTTTGGTGAGAATGTGGGGACCTCCTGTATGTGTATTTGTTAAGAAAAACTGGCTATTTCCCCTTTTTTATGTTGTTGTAGTGGTTTCTTAAGAAACTTCAGATGTCTTGCTCTCTCTTGTTGCTGTGTATCTATAATTGAATAGAGACCTGCCAGGTCCCCCACCCTTTCCACCATATCCCTCAGCATTTCGTCCATCCTCCCTAAAAGAAGGTCAATTTTTCCTTCCATTGTGTTCAGTCTGTGCTCCAGATGTGGTGGCAGTTCCCATTTAATGACAGGTCTGTCTACAGGTGAGTTTACTACAGCAGCATCATAATTGTACATTACAAAGTCATTTGACATTGCCAAGTTGCATCTTTCCCAAGTTATCCGTTTCAGCTAGACTGGAACTCTGTTCCTTTCTGGGTGGTTGTGCTAGGTCCAGGTTGGACTGAGCTAGGTCTGGGGTCAAGTGAGCAGTGTCCAGTGAGGTGAGGTGAAAAGGATCAAAGCTGATCTAAGCTGAGTCAGGTGAGCAGGGTCTGGTGTAAGGTAAGCAGGGTCTGAGTTGGACTGAGATAAGTCCAAGGTCAGGTGAGAATAGTCTGGAGGGGTATGCGCTGGGTTTGAGGTGAGATTAGCTGGATGCAATGATGATTGTTTTTTTTAAGGTACATGAATGGCAAGAGTGTTGGCAATTTTCATCTTTTTCCACATCGGTCCAGGAGTCTTCCCCTTTGGAGTATATTGCTGCCTTGTTTTCTTTTCCCACTTTAGTCTTTGTACTTTGTTTTTTGTGGTTGCCGGTCACCTGGTATCAGCAGGTATCCTGTGCTTTCTTAGGCTCCTTAGAATTGAGAGTGGTATAGAATTAATGTTTTTGCTTATATAGATACTGGATTGATCCATCGTTGAAGTTCTGATCAAAATCTGTGTGTATGGCAATACAATTTATGTGTGAATTTATATACAGTACCGCTGGAGTCACAGGGGCAACATTTGGCACAAGGTGTTAATGTTGGGCTGAGCTGCATTGTTAATTGGTTATCTACTGTTGCAAGGTGTCAAATCTAGGAGTATACGTTGCTGTATCTGTAGCTTTAGTGTACCTGTATAATACACCGAAGATGTAATACACGTTCAATACGCATTCATTAGTAGTTCAGTACATTCTGAATAGCAGCCATAATACAAAAATGTTACAAAGAAACTGCAGTATTGTTAGTAAGAGAGCAAAGTCCTTGGCGCACTATCAAGTGCATGAACCTGATAAATTAGTCCTCTTTGTTGAAGAACTGGTTGGAAAATGTCCACAGTCTAACTTCCTGGTTTTCTTCTGAAGTTTGTTGATCTGCAATCAAAGAGAACAGGAAACCATTGCGCAGTATCTCATGTGTATTGAAGCCTCATTCACACAGCTGCTAGATACTTACATCTAGATGGGTGAATGCAGGCCTTGAAAGGTATCTTTAAACCGGAGATTGATATCTGTCACCGGGTTCCCCACTGGTGTTGCTCCCGCTCCATAGATGGCCGGTCCGCCCAATGGTACACAAAAGATAAAAGGCCCAATAGTGTGGTACAGTACAATTTAATAAAACAATAAAAAGATCAACATAAAATGCACTCACATGCTAGATGATCTAACTGCACGATTTACAATGTGCCGTCCGCAAGCATAAGGGGCTGAACCGTGATGTGCGTGGAGGCTGGATCCTGCGTGTATCTCCTCCTCGCGGCCGCAAATCGGAGCGCCAGGTCCACCTCAGATGTCGTCACCTCAAACAGCAACCTCCTCAGCTGGTACTAGCACGTAGCAATGCGTGCAGCTACGCTCCATCTTTTTTTTACTCTTCCAGATACACATTTCTGTAACAGCTGACAAGTATCAACTACTGAAGGGGTGTGAACGTCTTCATCAGATTTTACCATTAGTTAATAAAAGTAAGCTTAATCAATGAGATAATAATTTTTGGTTTTAACAATGTATGCCATTATTTATATATTAGTATATAGCAGGCAACCTTTTGTTGCATGCGCCATGCCCAGGGGAAGGGAGAATTTATGCTGAATGTGAGTTACATTGTATTTACATAGTAGATGAGGTTGAAAAAATACATATGTCCATCAAGTTCAACCTACTGTATGCTACTTTAAATTTTGATGACATATACTTAGCCTGTATTTGTATTTACAATATATTGATCTTGAGGAATGCAAACAAAAAACCCCACTGAAATATCCAAATATTGGCAATCAAATTGCTCCCTGGATAAACATCCTTCCCATGTTTGCTTATTTAGTATATACTATATACTGTATACCTATCCTTTCTAAAAAGATGAGCTATGCAAATTAGGTCAGTATTGTGTCCAAATCCCTAAGTGTTGAATTTTACCATGCACTGGCGTAAGCACTCAAAATATTTAAATATTACACTGGGGTAAAGCATGGGTATGCATCTTTTGGTATAGAACAATAGAATTTGAATATAACATGTAAGTTACTGTGGGTCAGTAGTCGTCCAAATCCCTAAGTAATACAATGACACTACGGCACAGTATAGCTTAAAGATACGGCACATTAAACTTTTTTACAAGCTTTATTTAAATGAAACACTCATAATTTTGTATTTACTGGAAGATTATAGTATAAATTATTCTGAATTATTGTGTTAAATCTCTGTATAACTAACCTGTAGGTCTATGTTTGTTTTTTAGGTACTGCCGTGGGAGATTAGAATCACAATGGATGGCGGAGGGTATGCACTATTTTCCTATAGAACTGTAGAACTTAAATATAATGTGCAAGTTGCAGTATGCAGGTTACTATAGATCAGTATTGTGTCCAATTCCCTATGTCAAAAATGTTCACTAAGGTACAGTATGGCTTAAAGCTATGGTGCCTTTATTTAAGTGAAACATCGATCATTTTGTATTTGCTAGAAGATTATAGTACTGTAGGTTATTTTTATAGTAGATTATAGTTTTCTGGCTGTTTTTTATACAGGTTAATTCTGTAAAATAATTGATATAGAAATAGATTACACTGTGCTCCTGTATCTAGCAGTATGTGAACTGTCTGATATGCATACGTCGTTCATTGAATTTGGGTGCATGCCCGTACTACCGGTATGTGAACTGAGGAACGCATATGTGGTTAATGGAATTTGAGCGCACATGCGTACTACCATTAGGGGAACTATGGAACTATGTGGGTTGTTGAATGCACGTTCTATGTAAACTGAATTTACCTTAATTAACCGTGGGAAGAGGCAGACAATTGGGTGGCAGCTAGTCATAGTTGTGGTTTAATCAATTGTAGAAGCTGAAAAGTGTGTGTGGCACACAGTTGCAGGAGAAGTTGTAGTTGATCATCCATTTTTGGTACTCAGATGGAGGCCGAAAAGGTGGGAGAAGATAAAAAAAAGGGTGTGTGTGCCGAGCACGCACATTTTAAGTGAAACCTCTTTGTCTTTTGTCACTGTTTTGTAACAGCCATTTGGTAATCACCATTTGTGATGGTGATGTTTTTAATTAAAAATCAAAACACAATTTCAGTGAGAATATGCAAAGTAGTTTGACATAGAATGTGTGTGCCACGGCAACCCCCCCAATGTTTTAGCTATTTGCACGTCTATATTTTTACTAACTGTGAATTCCTTGTGTTTGTGTGTGTCTCTGTTTGTGTGTGAATATGTGTGTGTGTGTGTCTCTGTTTGTGTGTGAATATGTGTGTGTGTGTGTGTGTGTGTGTGTGCGTGCGTGCGTGCGTGCGTGTGTGTGTGTGTGTGTGCATGTGTGTGTGTGAATGCGTGTGAGTGAATACATATAAGTGAATGCATGTGAGTGAATACGTGTGAGTGAATGTGTGTGTTTGTGACGGTGCATGAGACGGTGCATGTGACGGTTTGTGTGACAGTGTGTGTAATTGTGTGTGTGTGTGTGTGTGTGTGTGTGATGGTGTGTGTGTGTGTGTAATTGTGTGTGTGTGTGATGGTATGTTTGTGACGGTGTGTGTGATAGATGTGTGTGCGACGGAGTGTGTGTATGTGTGTGTGCGTGACGGTGTGTGTGTGTGTGTGTGTGTGTGTGTGTGTGTGTGTGTGTGTGTGCGTGACGGTGTGTATGTGTGAATGTGAAGGTGTGTATGTGCGACTGTCTGTGTGTGTATGTGTTTGTGTGTGTGTGTGTGACTTTGTATATGTGTGTGTGCAGCAAAGAATTTGGTATGGGCGAGGCTTAGGATGGCTGATCATGGAAGTTGCTGCCGAGGTTTGGAGTCCTGCGCCAGCTGATCATATGCATGTGTGTGGCGTCGGGCACACTGTTACTGCGCATGCAGAGGAGAAGAAGAATATGGGCTTTTGCGCATGCGCAGCATGGTTTACATGTGCTGCCTGTCTACATCTGTAGTCTTCCTGGATTTGAGCAGGTGGTAGTAAAGCCCTCACATACCTTTAAAATGTATATTTACACACAACATTTATTTATATTCACAATACATATGTAAGGGATCGTCACCCCGGCTCCCAGTACTGCCGTCCGTCCCAGGCCCCCTCCCCGTCAGCTCCTTACCCGCTCCGGTTGGACGCCACGCCGCTCCTCCACGGCACACGCTGCCTCTGTCCACACGCTGCAGGGGCACACGCACGGGAGTGTTACAGGGCGCGCGCGCACCTGTCCTCTTCTATACTCCTCCTGTAGCCTTGGCTCCACCTACCAGGAGCTTGAGGCTTTTCCCACTTGGGAACACCACACCAGGCATCCTAACCTATCACTGGGACCGCTCGGTCAAGCCCCCGCTCCGCCTCTTGCTCCCATTGGTTCTCCGGCATTTATAGTTCCTGTCTGCCCTCTCCTTCCTCGCTCTGCATATGTTTCCTGTGGCTATTGTTGTACGGAGGTCTATGCCTGGCTCTCTTTTGTGTTGCAGCTCTCGCTCCAGTCCCTGCCCTCATTTGATACCCTTGGATTTGATCTCGGCTCTCGTTAGACTTTGTGTACCTCGCTGGACCCTGGACTCGGTTTTTGACCTCACTACGCTACTCTCTCCTGCCCCTGACCTACGGCTTTCAGATCTTTACTCTCGGACCTGTGGCACCCCGGACGCGGCAAGTATCAGGCTAAACCTTTCTCACCAGGCCCGGCAAAGCATCATACCACACTCCGGGCATGCCCTCACTGCTGTGGGTGCGTGTTATACCCTTACCCACCTCAGTATTGGGGACTGGCCAGGTCTGCAGGCAGTCAAGCGTTACATTATGCAGAGCCCACCAAAGGCAGACCCCCCTGAGGTGGGCCAAGGTGTGTCCATGGATCACTGGCAATTCCTGAGCGATCAAGTAATGCCGTGGCACAGCAACTTTCAAACCATTCCCTGCGGGACCCGCCAGTTGCACCGTCCCCTCCTGCCCCAGTACTTATGGGCGTCTCGGAGCCACGAATCCCACCACCCAACCGGTATGCCGGGGATCCCCTTACTTGCCGGGGATTCTTGAACCAATGTGACGTCCAGTTCGAGATGTCCCCGTCTCGGTTTCCCACAGTTCGCTCTAAGGTGGCCTATATCTATGCCCTGCTGACGGGCGATGCTCTCGCTTGGGCTTTGCCTCTCTGGGAACACAGATCTGAGATAACGCAAGATTACCCCAGATTTCGGCGAGAATTCCAGCACGTCTTTGATACGCCAGCGCGTAGGGAAACTGCCGCTTCTTCCTTGTTTCATCTCTCCCAGGGTCGCAGGTCAGCTGCAAGATATGCGGTGGAGTTCCGCACAATCGCTGCAGAGACTCGGTGGAATGATGAAGCCCTTTCCGCGGCATACTGGCAGGGATTGTCCGAATCCCTCAAGGACGATCTGGCAGCTCACGCTCGTCCCTCATCTTTAGAGGATCTCATTACCCTCAGCATCCAGGTTGACAAGTGCATTCAAGAGAGACGCCAGGAGTGCCAGCGTCCCCGATTTATGTCGCCCACACCTGCTTCTCCTAGGTCTCCTCCCTTGGCCTTTCCAGCATTGGACGCTCTTGAACCGATGCAGATCGGTAGTCAACAGCTCCAGACTGCTGAAAGAACACGCCGCCGAAATGAGGGCCTCTGCTTCTACTGTGGTTCCCCGGACCACCAAGTACGTCATTGTCGCCTGAGACCGGGAAACGAGAATGTCCAGTAAAGGTTGAGGGGCTTTTACTGGGTACCATCTCTCCTTGCCCCTCTCCTCCCAAAGAGCTCCCAAAGAGAATTATTTTGCCTATAACCTTCGAGGGTCCCAATGTCCGGGTAGCGGTGGCAGCATTCATCGACTCTGGGTCTGGTGGCAACTTCCTGGATCACGACTATGCCTGCAACAACCAAATTCCGTTAGTCAAGAAGAAGGCACCCATCGGCCTTGAGGCCATTGATGGCAGACCTCTCCAACCAGCATTCATTCTATGGGAATCTGTTCCCCTCACACTCACCACCGCGGACGGCCACACTGAGGTCATCATCTTAGATGTCTTCCACTCACCTACAGTCCAAGTCATTTTGGGATTGCCGTGGCTCCAGCTTCACAACTCGTGTGTCGATTGGACGGACGAATTGCCAATCCAGTGGGGTCCTACCATGAAGGAGGCTGTCATACCCCCCATTACCTTCGTGAAGAAGAAGGATGGCTCCTTAAGACCCTGTATCGACTTTTGTGGGCTTAACAAGATCACAATTGAAAACCGGTACCCCCTTCCTCTAATTTCAGAACTCTTTGACCGGCTCCAAGGAGCCTCTGTATTCTCCAAACTGGACCTTAGAGGAGCTTACAATCTAATCCGAATACACGAGGGTGCCGAGTGGAAAACTGCATTCAACACACGCACGGGCCATTATGAATATCTAGTGATGCCGTTCGGCCTCTGCAATGCCCCAGCTGTCTTCCAAGAATTTATGAATGACATCTTCCGGGACATTTTGGGTAATTTCGTCATAGTATACCTAGACGACATCCTCATTTTCTCCAAAAACCTTGAGGAGCACATTCATCACACCAGGGTGGTCCTTGCTCGGCTTCGCGCAAATAGCCTCTAAGCGAAGATTTATTTATTATTTTTTTATAAAATATTTTACCAGGAAGTAATACATTGAGAGTTACCTCTCGTTTTCAAATATGTCCTGGGCACAGAGTTAAGACAAATAATACATGTTTACAAATACATTTACATAAATGAGCAGGGTATATATTATATACAAGACATTGCATGCACTGTTAAAGATAATATATATTATGGGCGTATGAAACAGTTACAGACCAGATTAAAATGTGTGACAGCCGTCAGATGTAGAAATGTCTCTTCCACCGATCATCCACAGCCTTCCTAGGCTATATAATTTCCGACAAAGGCTTCACCATGGATCCTGAGAAATTGAAGGCTGTTCTAGATTGGCCGTTACCGAACTCCCTAAAAGCCGTCCAGCGTTTCCTTGGGTTCTCAAACTACTATCGGAAATTCATCTGTAATTTTCCACTATCGCTCTACCCATTACCACTCTTACCAAGAAGGGAGCTGACCCATCAGCATGGTCCCCTGACGCCATCAAAGCCTTCGAGTTCCTCAAAAGAGCCTTCATCTATGCCCCATCCTTCATCACCCGGACACATCTCTTCCCTTCACCCTTGAAGTTGACGCTTCCGATGTTGGTGCCAGGGCAGTACTCTCGCAAAGGTCCTCACCTCAAGGAAAACTCCATCCTTGTGGGTTCTTTTCAAGGAAATTCTCTTCGGCCGAGAGAAATTAGGATGTCGGGAACCGAGAACTCTTGGCAATCAAGTTAGGCTTGCAAGAATGGAGACACCTCCTCGAGGGTACCAAAGAGCCAGTGGCAATTTTCACCGATCACAAAAACTTATTGTACATTGAGGGGGCTCGTCATCTGGGATCCCGTCAAGCACGTTGTGCACTTTTTTTCCCCCGATTCAATTACACTATTTCGTACATTCCGGGTACCAAGAATATCAAGGCCGACGCACTTTCTCTCCAGTTCTCTACTGAGGAAGGATCTAATGAATCTTCGGAGACCATTCTGCCTGCCAAATGCATAATTTCTGCCAATACTTTCGATATCCTGGATGAGATCACCAAAGCCCAAGCTCATATCCCTAGGAGGTGCCAGAAGGACGTCTGTACGCTGCTCCACGTTTTTGCAACAAGATCCTGGAGTGGGGCTATTCTTCCAGATCAGCGGGCCATCCGGGGTTCAAAAGGACAGTGGATTTAATCAAACTGACATTTTGGTGGCCTAGAATGAGCAAAGACATTTTTGATTTCACGAGAGCTTGTCCGGTGTGCGCTCAGAGTAAGTCTGCCCGACACAAACCATCTGGGCTTCTCCTGCCCCTTCCTATCCCTGAACGGCCTTAGAAAAATATATGCATGGACTTTATTGTGGAACATCCACCCTCTAAAGGGATGAATATGATCCTTGTAGTTGTGGACAGATTTTCCAAGCACACGCACTTTGTACCCCTCAAGGGTCTTCCCAATTCAGCTACCTTGGCCGACATATTTTCTAAAGAGATTTTCAGTCTAAACGGCGTTCCACTCACCATTGTCTCGGACAGGGGCACACAATTCATTTCTAAGTTTTGGCGAGCTTTCTCTCAGAGACTTGGCATATCCCTCCTCTTTTCCTCGGGTTATCACCCACAGACCAACGGCCAGACGGAGAGAATGAATCAGACCTTGGAGCAGTATCTTAGATGTTTCGTGTCGGAATCTCAAGACAACTGGGTGGATCTATTACCCTGGGCGGAGTTCGCGATTAATTCGCTGAGGAATGAATCCACGCAAGAGTCGCCTTTCTTCATTAATTATGGGTTCCACCCTAGCAGTCTTCCCCTCGCTTCCTTTCCATCTGGTGTACCGGCAGCAGATATCCAAGTTTCTAATTTACAAGCCTCCTGGAAAAGGATCCAAAAAGCCTTGCAAGGGGCCGTCCAAAAACAAAAGGCCCAAGCAGATCAGCGACGTCAGTGGCACCGAAGTATAAACCTGGGGACAGAGTCTGGCTTTCCTCTAAAAATATCAAGCTTAAGACTCCTTCTCAGAAGCTGGCGCCCAGATTCTTGGGTCCCTTCATGGTTCTCGAACGGATAAACCCGGTAGCTTAGCGGCTTTTGCTACCTTCCACCATGAGGATATCCTCAGTGTTCCACGTTTCCCTCCTGAAGCCCTTCTTCCAGAATGTACATTTTCCGGACTGTCCTCATAGACCCAACCCAGTCATGATACAGGGGCAACACGAATTTGAAGTCCAGTCCATTCTCGATTCACGACTTTTCAGGGGCAAACTTCAATTCCTCGTTCATTGGAAGGGATATGGTCCGGAGGAACGTTCTTGGGTACCTTGTCATCACATTCACACCTCAGCTTTACTTAAAGAATTTCATCGGAAATTTCCTCACAAACCTTGGGAGGATCGTCCGGAGTCTGATCCTCAAGGGGGGTACTGTAAGGGATCGGGGGACATGCGCCTCACAGCGGGTCTCCGTCACCCAGGCTCCCAGTACTGCCGCTCCTCCCAGGCCCCCTCTGTCAAGAGAGAGAGGAATTGGCCCGGGATTAAAGGGGTTACACCCCATTTGGCCACCCTCTATTCTCACCTGGGAACAAGGGGTTAACTGGACTGGGGCCCAGTAATGTGGTTTTTACCTTGCTTCAGTATCCAACTGTTTATTTCCCTGTATAAATGTATTGTTTCTGTTCCAGTGTTGCACCAACACATACACTGGGATTGATGCGAGAGGCTTAAGGGGTTAATGAGCTACAGTTTAGGAAAATACAATTGTGTGGGGTCTTTTCAGAAATATCTGGGCTTCAACAGGCTTGATTGAAGTTGGGTATGAAAAGTACAGAGGGGGTTTGGTGTATGTTAACACATATGGCTGGTAGAGACAGCTCGGACCAAGGCTGGGGCATTGGTGTGAAATATAGCACCGGTGACAAATGTTCACTACACACAGCCCAGCTTCAAAGGATTTCTTGATGGGGGCCAGGGGTGCGGTTACGCAAGGAGATCTCAGAATGAGTGACCTTATTAAATATAAGAATATTATGAGATGTCCTCGGCTGAACATGCTAAGAGTTACATATGTGTATTCGTGGGACTGATTCGGACATAAGGATTACAGACACATGATGTGTAGCCGGTACTAAGAGACAGATATTAATATCTCTCTTAATTTTAATATTACACGGTAATATTTAGTCTTATTGGGAGCGTCATGCGTGCCGGAATGTATTAATATTTCTCGCATGCCAGTAAGTATCACTGAACTGAAGATATGAAGTTATTTAGATAGGAAAAGCAGTTTTTAAACGTCCTTGGGTGGGAGGAGTTTTACTCTGAGCAAAACTGTCAACCTCACCACTGATTTATGAGATGGGCTGGGTTTAGGTTGTGTTCAATGGGAAATAATTGTATAAGAACCAGGCTCAGCCTATGGCTATTGTCCTTCATGTCTTTCGTGTCTTTTGTGATTTTGAAGAGTGCTGTATGAACTGGCAGTCAAGAATTATGACTGCTGCATCATTCCCAACTTTAAGTAAGTGTCATATTTTGTCTGTTATTTGTATAATCTCGTGTGTTCACCTTTTTCAAGGAATAAATTATATTTTATCATATCTAAGTCTCGTTCAGTTCTACCCAGTTATATTTGGTGTGTATTATTAATAGCCTGTCTCAAAGCTGCCGTCACACCCTCCCCGTCAGCTTCTTACCTGCTCCGGGTCGGATGCCACGCCGCTCCTCTGCGACACATGCTGCCTCCGTCCACATGCTGCAGGGGCGCATGCGGGAGTGTTACAGGGCGCGCACACACCCATCCTCTTCTACACTCCTCCTGCAGCCTTGGCTCCACCTCCCAGCAGCTTGAGGCTATTCCCACTAGGGAACACCACACCAGGCATCCTAACCTATCCCTGGGACCGCTCGGTCAAGCCCCCGCTCCGCCTCTTGCTCCCATTGGTTCTCCGGCATTTATAGTTCCTGTCTGCCCTCTCCTTCCTTGCTCTGCATAGTTTTCCTGTGGCTCTTGTTGTACGGAGGTCTATGCCTGGCTCTCTTTTGTGTTGCAGCTCTCGCTCCAGTCCCTGCCCTCGTTTGATACCCTTGGATCTGATCTCGGCTCTCGTTAGACTTCGTGTACCTCGCTACTCCCTGGACTCGGCTTTGGACCTCACTACACTGCTCTCTCCTGCCCCTGACCTACGGCTTTCGGATCTTAACTCTCGGACCTCTGGCACCCCGGACGTGGCAAGTGTCAGGCTAACCCTTTCTCACCAGGCCCGGCAACGCATCATACCACACTCCGGGCACGCCCTCTGCTGTGGGTGCATGTTATACCCTTTCCCACCTCAGTATTGGGGACTGGCCAGGTCTGCGGTCAGTCAAGCGTTACAACATACGGGGTTACAGAGTTCCTCTACTTTATTTTAGAGATTTGGAATGTGATTAGTATTCTATCAGAGTGGAAACTTGATTTTCTGACACATTAGTCTTAATTAAATCAGAACTGTTTATTGCAGTTTAGATTGAAATTGTATTTTCTGTTTATCTACAAAACACTATTGTGTATTTGAATGTGAGTGCCCAAGCAGAGAAAAGCAGGCTGTAAGATTTACAGCTCAACCCCCTTATAACACCGTGCTTGGGGTCCAAAGAATCACACCGCGTTATAAGCGGATCACGTTAGAAAATGTACAATTGTATGCATTGTACAATAAAGTATTTAAGATACCAACAATCGTGTTGTAAAGTATTCAGAAATACGAAAAATCGGAGCCACGCTTGCATCGCGTTATAAGCGGATCCGCGTTGTACCGAATCGCGTTATAACGGGGTTGAGCTGTATATGATTATATCATGAGCCATTGTGCAAGGTTTAAGGTGTTATGTATTTAACTTGATCAGACTAAAATGCATACCTAGTTTAAGTTTAATTGAAGAAGGCAATAGTATTTCTGTTTGTACAAAGCACAATTATTTTAAAGCGTATTGCTTGTTTTGCTTCCTTGGGTGATCATTTGTATTTCCCTTACTAATAAAGTAATTCAGCAACATATGTTAAAGAGGCAAATACCACACAAATACATCAGCAGACTTGATTTAATAAATTATGGATTAACAGTATACGATATAGATATATCTATATAGGTATCTATATAGATGATATCTATATAGATGATATCTATAAAGATGATATCTATAAAGATGATATCTATATAGATATATCTATATAGATATCTATATAGAGATATCTATATAGATCTATCTATCTATCTATCTATCTATCTATCTATCTATCTATCTATCTATCTATCTATCTATCTATCTATCTATCTATCGGTTATGGTGGGTAAAAAAAAGTGACAAAAACCCTTCACAGTAAAGCATAAAGCAACTGTAAATATTACTGTATATTCATTTGCATGTCTTAGACAGGTCTGCAACCCTGTCTTTCACCATTATCACCCAGCACACAGCACTTCCACTGCAGCAAGGGATTCTGGGAAATGACGTGCAAATGAGTGCCACCTTTTATCTCAAGCTCACATTACATGAACAACCCTTAGCCAATGCATGCTGCTTTAGACAATGTGTCACCATTTGCCTGGAATATCCATTCACATGGATATTCACCCACCATAACTTAAAATGTATATGGTAAACCTACCCAGCCTAGAAATATTTCAAAGAAAGTATAGACCAACCTCACACTGATGATACCCTTCAAGGTTGAAACATGTCTGTGAGTGGTCTTTACTTGCTTTGCTAGTCCCATGCTGTGCTTAAAAGCTGTGTGAACTGCGATGCATCAGATTAAATGGGCTCCATGTGAATGGATATTCCAGGCATAAGGTGACACATTGTGTGTCATTTCCCAGAATCCCTTGCTGCAGTGGAAACACTGTATGCTAGGTGATAATAGTTGAAAGGCAGGGTTGCAGACCCGTCTAAGACATGTGAATGTGCTCACAAGTGATATTCTTTATTGGCTATATGCTAACGGTGGAGTTTTTCTTCTCCACCCTTGGACACTTTCTCCTTTGTCACCTGAACCGTCCCCTGGGTAGCAAGGATAGGAAGACAGGGCCAGGGGGAAGGTCAGGGGTAGTTGCGCTGCTTGTAGGCATTGCGCGGTGTCCTGCGATACCCAGGAAATAATGAAAAATACTAATTGCGTAGTATATCTCAAAAATGTATTACAATAACAATAAAAGCATATAGATGTGCACTCACATTCAGTACATATTGGCAATTCGTGGTACGAAATCCCGACTGTTATTCCACCTGGGTATACACTACCGACACACTTTATTGAAGTGTGGTCGGTACCGCAAGCCGGGAAATCTCCCGGCTTGCTAGTGGCCGCCCCTCGGCGTGCCGCGCGTCATAGACGCGCGGTCACGCGTCATCGGGAGCGTGCGCCCGCTGCACGCGTGTCCAGGGGCTCCCCGAGGGAGCCCTGGTGTCCCGCGATCGCGGGACAGCGGCAGGGGTTTCCGGGGGACCCGGCGGACCCGGCAGCGGTAGGGAGAGCGCCCCGATCGGAGGGCGCTCTTCCGCTGCTTCGGCGTGCGCCCGTCACACTCGGGCGCGCGCCAGGCTACTGCTGCGGCACAGAACGGGCAAATGCTCGAATAAACTGTGCCGCAGCAGTACCAACCACGGATGGAAAGAAAAGATTAACAAAGGGGTTTATGCATGTGGAGTTCCTGACCCATTGCTCCATTCAGAGAGAGGAGTGTCTCTGTACTGTTTTAATGAAAAGGAGGAAAGTGTGAGTGGAATATCTTTCACTTATATAGTATCCATTCGGGTTGAAATTGTACTACACCATGCTATTTCTGTTATTTTCTTTCATGACGGTGACGTGAACGCTGGCACTCCCCTGAACTTTTGAAGAATTTTGGGATCCAACAGACTAAGAGAACAGTCTTTGAAAAGGGTTTTGAGCAGCTTTTCAATTAGCACCTCACACTGGGTGGTGGATTTGATTAATCACAATACAGTCACTAATTGATCACATTTCACAATATTATATTTTTATGTCACTTTATTATATTATATATTTTATATTTATTATTATTATAGGACACTATTCACTTAAGTAAGCGCCGTTACAATTAATTGTTTTGAAGTCTTCTGTCTCAGGACTGATTCCTGTAATATCCTTTGTATCCTTCGCCAGAAGTCTTGGAGAACAGTTACCCTGGAGTCTGCTGCATGAACCCCAGAGGTGGGAGTGGGATAGGGGAGGCACCAAGGGTGAAAAACGAAATTTATGAAAAAAGGCGACTCTTGAGTGGATTCGTTCCTGAGGGAACGAACTCTGCCCATGGGAGTAACTCCGCCCAGTTATCCTGGGAAACTGAGCTGAAGCATCTTAGATACTGTTCCAGGGATTTGTTCATCCTCTCGGTCTGGCCGTTAGTCTGGGGGTGATATCCGGACGAGAAAAGAAGCGAGATGCCCAACCTTTGAAAAAAAGCGCGCCAACATTTTGAGATAAATTGTGTACCACGATCCGAGACGATAGGAAGAGGGATACCATGAATACGAATAATTTCCTTGACAAAAATATCTGCGAGCGTGGCAGAGTTAGGAAGGGCCTTGAGAGGAACAAAGTGGGCTAGTTTAGAGAAACGGTCTACAAAGACTAGAATTGTTGTCATTCCGTTAGAGGGAGGAAGGTTCACAATAAAATCCATAGAAATATGTGTCCAGGGACGGTCCAGGACCGGAAGGGGATGTAGCAAACCAGAGGGCTTATGGCAGACTGATTTATTTTGGGCACAAACAGAGCAGGAGCTAGTAAACTCTTGCATGACCTTTAGCATATTAGGCCACCAGAATGTCCGTTATCAAATCCGCAGTTCTCTTCATGCCGGGGTGACCCACTGATCTAGAAGAGTGACCCCATTCTAGAATTTTGTGGCGAAATCATGGATCGGCATATACACATCCATCTGGCACCTCCAGGCTTTCGGGGATGTGTGACTGGGCCTTCACAATCTTGTCCAGAACATCGAAGGAGTTCGGCAAAATAATTGTACTTGGATGGTAAGATGCTTTCAAAAACCTCCTCTGACCTCTCCTCTGTGGCAAACTGATGGGAGAAGGTGTCCGCCTTAACGTTCTAGGTATGCAGGATGTATGAGATGACATAATTGAATCTGGAGAAGAACAGAGCCCAGCGGGCCTTACGGGAACCGACGCGATGAGCACCCTCAATATATAATAGATTTTTGTGGTCCATGAAGATCGCAATGGGTTCCTTAGTCTCCTCTAAACGGTGCCTCCATTCTTGTAACGCCATTTTTATGGTAACAGCTCTCTGTTACCGACATCGTAGTCCCTCTCAGAAGGAGAGAATTTCTTGGAAAAGAAACCACAGGGGTGACGTTTCTCTTGGGGAGCGGCTCTTTGAGAGAGAATAGTGCCTGCTCCAATATCGGAGGCATCGACCTCTAATGTAAAAGGGAGGGTGGGATCCGGATGCTGTAAGATGGGGACAGAGACAAATGCTTTCTTCAGGGACTCGACGCCTGGCTGGCTTCAGGAGGCCAGGAAGAAGGATCAGCTCCTTTTTTGGTGAGGGCAGTAATAGGTGCCACTGTGGCAGAGAAATGGCAAATAAACTTCCGGTAATAATTATCAAAACCGAGAAATCGCTGGATCGCCTTTAAGGAGTTGGGTTGTGGCCATTCTTGGACAGACTTGAGTTTCTCCAGATGCATGGTGAAGCCTTTATCGGAAATGATATAGCCAAGGAACGCGGTCGATGACTGGTGGAAGAGATATTTCTCCAACTTAGCGTAGAGTCGATTTTTTAGTAGGCGTGAAAGAACAAACTTCGTATGCCGAATTTGTTCATCCAGTGTTTTAGAAAAAATTAGAATATCATCCAGTTATATGATCACAAAGATATTCAAGACATTGCAAAAGATCTCATTCATAAAGTCTTGGAAGACAGCGGGTGCATTACATAATCCAAATGGCATTACCAGATATTCGTAGTGCCCGCTACGCGTATTGAACGTGGTCTTCCACTCATCTCCCTCACGGATGCGAATGAAATTGTACGCTCCCCACAGATCCAGCTTAGAAAAATAGTAGAACCTTGTAGTCTATCGAAGAGTTCAGAGATTAAGGGTAGGGGATAACGATTCTTTATTGTGACCTTATTGAGTCCCCGATAATCAATACAAGCATGGAGTGTCCCATCTTTCTTTTTGACAAAAAAACCCCGGCTCCAGTCGGAGAGGTACAATTCCAGATGAAACCTCTCTTGAGGTTCTCCTTGATATACTCCGCCATGGCTTTCGTCTGGGGCAAGGATAAGGCATAAGACCTGGCTTTGGATGGACAGCCCCGGGCACCAAATCGATAGGGCAATCGAAGGGACGGTTTGGGGGAAGCACCTCGGAGTGGGCTTTGTTGATGACCTCCAGAAATTCTGTGTAGACCTCGGCAGAGAGGTCTCCCCAGGTGTGGTGGTATCCAGGCTGGCAAGTTCCGCTGCTGGGGATGTCGAGGATCCAGGATGGGAAGAAGTCCATTGGACGGGTGACTTGTCAGTCCAAACAATAACAGGGTTATGGCATTGTAACCATGGCAGTCCCAGGATGAGCTGAACCGAAGGGGAGTGGAGGACGTCGATGGAAATCATCTCAGGGTGTCCATCCTTCGTGGAGAGTGACAAGAGAGTAGTCTCCAGGGAAATGAAGGCTGGCTGAAGGGGTCGTCCATCTATGGCCTCGAGACCGACAGGTGCCGCCTTCTCTACCAGCGGGATGTTTTTCTTGTTGGAGAAGTCCTGGTCCACGAAATTACCCCAGGAATCGGAGTCGAGGAATGCTGAGGCAGAGGCCCGGAAGTTGGGCCCTTCGAGGAGGACGGGCAAGAAAATTCTCTTGGGGGGAATTTCCTTGTTAGAGGGAAGAGAAGAAATTGTACCCAATGAGATCCCCTCACTGAGCGCTGGCGTTTCCCAATTTCAGGGGACAACGAGACAAGATGTGTCTGTAGGAGCCCCAGTAGAAACAGAGGCCCTCGTTCCTGCGACGCAGTCTCTCCGAAGATGAGAGTTGTTGGCTACCCAGCTGCAAAGGTTCTGGTGCGTCCAGAGCCAGGAGGCTAGGTGGAGAATTCCTGGGGATGGAAGACACAGGCAAAACAAAACGAGGAGTTTGGCTTTCGGTACGTCTATCTTGCATCCGTTGGTCTAGCCTTATGTATAAGGCAATTAAGTCCTCTAGAGCTGGCGGTCTCTCCTGGGAGGCTAACTCGTCCTTCAGTGATCCCGATAGACCCTGCCAGAAGGCAGCGGAGAGAGCCCCGTTATTCCAATCTGTTTCCGCAGCAATAGTTTAGAACTCCAATGCGTACCGTGCTACAGACCTCCGACCCTGCGAAATGTGGAAAAGAGAGGATGCAGCCGTGTGCCTACGACCAGGGGTGTCGAAGACTTGGCGAAACTCCCTTTTGAAACTATAGAAGACATTGGTGAGTTTGGGCCTTAATTTCCATATGGGTGAGGCCCAGGCTAATGCCTCCCCGGTCAAGAGGGCAATAATATAAGCTACTTTGAACGGTCCGAAGGAATGCGAGAGGGAGTTAACTCAAATTGGATGTCGCACTGGTTAAGAAAACCCCGGCATGCGAGCGGGTCTCCGGCATACCTGTTAGGCGTAAGAATCCGTGTCTCCAGTGCGGCAGCCGCCTCTAAGACAACAGGGGAGAGGGAAGCTGGTCTGATAATGTTGGCCTGAGGTTGCTGCAGGGACAGGGTAGAAACTTGTTCTGTGAGAGAGGCAATCTGATTCTGCAGATAGGAAAAATTTTCAGAGATCGAGGCCAATATTGGGTCTACCTCAGAGGGGTCAGAGTTTGTTGGGCTCAGCATATTGTAACGCTCGTGGTGCCTACAAACCTGACAAGACCCTGGTACTGAGGTGGGGAAGGGGAACACCACACACCCACAGCAGCGGGGGTGTCCCCTGAGTGTGGTATTGAGCGTAGCCGGGACTTGAGCTGTAGAGAAGGGTTAGTTGGGTACTTTCCGGATCCTGGGTTGTAGAAGGTAGTGTAGTCGAGTCCGTAAGCCAATGGTCTGGGAGTAGAGAGAGCCACGTAGTGAGTGTCCATTTGCTGAGTCCAAGGAATAGAGAAGAAGCGTAGTCAAGTCCGTAAGCCAATGTCGAGATCCAGAGGAGGTACGCAGACAGACCGGGTCAGGAACGAGGTAACTGGAATACAAGAGAAAGAGCCACGCAAGACCAGACAGCACTAGGCTACAGAGGATTATGCTGAGCACTGACTGAACATGGGGACAGGAACTAAGTACCGTGCAAAGGCCAATGGGAGAGGGGGAGGAGCGGAGGCGCATCCCCATGGCAGCAGGGATAGGAAGACAGTGCCAGGGGAAAGGTCAGGGGTAGTTGCGCTGCTTGTGGGCATTGCGCAGTGTCCCGCGAAAGCCGGGGGCGGGGCCAAGCACTGGAGGAAGTGCAGAAGGAGCGCGGGTCCGCACGCGCCCTGTAATGGAGGCACCCGGTGGTTGAGGCGGGGACAGCCGTGTGAACGAGAACTGGACCAGGGGCTGAGACAGCTGCGTGAGCTGCTGTAAGCGCGGGCGGGCACGTCATGAGGGACATGTCCCCCGAATCCTTACACAGGGATGAGAAGAAGGGTAAAAGACAGGATAAACTGTTAACAGCTTTGGAGATGACAAATGCTTATATTACCCCCATAGACAAGAAGCAGAGCTGCTCGGATGAAGATAATGCTGACTTGCAGCAGAAGAAGGAGGAGGCTCGAAAAGAGACCCTCTGTATCAGTGTAGAGCTTGGACTATCTAATAAGGAGTCTTTCAGTCCCTGCACAGAGCTCATAAGCTCTCTAAAGGAGTTGGACAGCCTCCGTACAGAGCTCAATGTCTTTCAGAAAGAGATTCACAGTCTCTGTGCTAGGTTGAAAGTCTCCCAGAAAGAGTTTCACAATCTAGGTACCGAGCGGGAGATCTTTCAGAAAGAGGTCCATGCTCACAATATAGAGCTGGATGTCACACGTCAGGAGATCAAAAGTTTACAGGCATAGTTGGACATATCGCAGAGTGAGGTTCATACCCTCCACATAGAGCTGGGTGCCTCACATCTGGAGATCAGAGGTTTCCGCGCAGAACTAGAAAGCTCTAAAAAGGAATTTCATAGTCTAGTGGCAGAGCTGAAAGTATCTCAAAAGGATGTCGTCAGTCTTGGTACTGATCTTGAAGTCTCTTAGAAAGAGCTTCACACCCCCAACCTAGAGCTAGAAGTCTCATGCCAGGAGACCTGGAGTCTCAACTCAGAAATTCGTAAATAGAGGCAGGACTACAAGGAGGCCCATAGGGTTAAAGAGACTGTGGAAAGAACAAATGAAAACCTGACAGAGGAGGCTTCATATCTGGTGGATCAAGACAATACAGGAGAAGGGAAGCTTTATGAAGAAGTTAAAGAGAAGCAACAACTCCAACAAGGAAAGTTGGAAGTACATATAGCACTAGAAGAAGCATACTGTATGGCACTCCACCAGGAAAAGAGTAAGTCTCTGTGTCTGCAATTAGAACTCTGTCAGAGCTGAGCAGACTCTAAAAAAAGAAGAGAAGCATGCTAACACTCCAGAAACATGACCGAGCTCTCATCCAATGAAGATTGGAGAGATAGGTACTGTGTCTGTAAAAAATCTCTGCTACACTCGTCATATAGGCTGTGTACCTAGGAATGAAAACTCAACAGATTTATCATCAAAATAATGCAGCATGTCTTGTCCAATCAATGTGGAGAATGCAACTACAAAGGAAGAAGTATAAACATTTGAAACAATTGATAGCTGTGGTCTAGTCACATTAGGAATTGTCTCCAGCAAAGATGCAACAGGAAAATGAAAGAAGTTGTTTGTGTGATTCAGTCCAGAAATAGGTCCTACAGCACAACCATGCAAGCTGTGCATTGCTATTAGCACATATAAAGAAAGAAAGAATCCCTTTAGTGTGGCACTAGAGAGGTTCACCCTAATTAAAACTTAAATTTTATTATACCTGATTAAAATAAATTGTTTGGAATAACCACATACAAAAAACAAACATACAATGATATTAAAAGACGGAGAGGTGTGATAGGGTGTTTAGTGGAGGTATAATTATATATAAATACCTCTCTAATTAATACTTAGTGGACCCTATAGTAAGGGTGATCGCTATACTGGATATGTATAGGTATATATCAGACCCCTAGCCAGTTACGGTGAAACGTACGTAGGGTACGTCTGACGTCACCGTCACGTGACGTTGGCTCATCGGTGAGGTGTGTGTGATATACTGTCTGAGTGCTTCGTAGACTGCGTTCGTGGGCAGCAAGAGCACTCAGACCCTAGGGTTGATCTACTATATATCTGCAGTGAATGTGGCTGGCCTCACACTAGACCTGTCACAATAAAGCTTACAACAGTATATTTAATGACACCATGTGCAGTGAGTAGTGGCTGCTTTAACTCAGACAGCAATATACTCAGTCTCACATCCAACAGTTAAGCATATTCATCTGCCTTTACCTCCTTCCATTACTTTGGGCTAGGGGTCTGATATATACCTATACATATCCAGTATAGCGATTACCCTTACTATAGGGTCCACTAAGTATTAATTAGAGAGGTATTTATATATAATTATACCTCCACTAAACACCCTATCACACCTCTCCGTCTTTTAATATCATTGTATGTTTGTTTTTTGTATGTGGTTATTCCAAACAATTTATTTTAATCAGGTATAATAAAATTTAAGTTTTAATTAGGGTGAACCTCTCTAGTGCCACACTAAAGGGATTCTTTCTTTCTTTATATTCACTATATGTACACTCCCTGTGAGCACCACCCTCCCCTAGCAATTGTTTGGATTAGATTCCCTCCTCAGCTTGAGCAGAGTTTACAATCTGCAGCTTCCAACTGCATGCAGATTTCTTTTCTGTTTGCTATTAGCACATCCACAATACCGTCTCAGTGCTACCACCGGCGGTCCATAAAACCCAGGGAAAAATAACCGAATTCAGACTGAGACGGACGATACAAATTCATTCCTGTTCCAATACACACAAAGCCCAAACCAGTTTTCTCATTATGAAAATAGCCGCTATAAAGATTCAGGGGGCTATGCACTAAGCAGTGATAAGTCGTTTTAAGAACGCGAAGTGCTCTTAGAACGTGATGTTCCGCCGAACGCGATTCACAGAGAACGCAAACAGGCACTTTGCGTTCTAAAACTGGCTTTTTTCAGGAAATTTTTCAAAGTCCAACTTTGCTTGTACGATAACCTGTTTGCGTTCACTCCTGCCCTTCTCCGGGATTCACTAAACTATGCAAACTTATCGTACGCGAAAGTTGCATTCAACAAAGCTCGCCAGCTAAAGGCAGGTGATAAAAAAGCTGGACTTTGAAAAATTTATTTGTTTACATTTTTGCATGCGCAACACCCATACAACAGGCCGGCGGGTGTCCCCGGCTGACCCCGCAGGTCCGGGGGTCCCTGGCTCACCAAGCAGGGGTCCCCGCAGGACTGAGGGGGTCCCTGTGGCTGTCCTGGGGTCCCCGCGGGAGTCCCGGGGTACCCGCGGGCCTGCGGTACCAATGTTGTGCCTCCAAAAAAATAAACAATATTTCTAACTAAATACACCCCCCTCCCCCCGCCCCCTAACACATACAATACAGTAATGGGCAAAATTACTATTATCCACATATGGATAATAATGCATTTGCCCATTTAAAATACACCCACGATGAAGGCCATCTTCATCCTCAACTTCATCCTGCCCATGTCCCTCCGGTGCTGCAAAACATACAAAACAATCAAAATAGCCAATGTAATGTCCCCTAACCCCTTAATCACCTTAGCGGTCATTAACCGCTACAGTCATTAAGGGGTTAACCCACCCTCACCCACCGGATGGCCAAAATACCCTCCCCCACTACCCATCCCATGAGGCCTAACCACCCTACCCACTACCCAGGCGGGAGGCCTACCCACATACCTTTGGGGCCAATACCCCCTTCCCCACCCCCAGTACCCACAAGAAAAACAATACACATCACAATAAACATCATTATATTTATTAAATACATAACCCACCCCCTGTGCCCCCCATAAATACATGATTTATTATTTTACATACAGAGTTAATACCCCAGGCCCAAGTGTGTCCCCGGTGGGCCTGATGGGTGTCCGTAGACCTCACAGTGGCCCAGCAACAGGTTTCAAACAGGGTCTGGAGGCCTACGGGTGGTCCCCGCCAGGCTCCGTGGTCCACCAGGTGGTCTCCGTGGGTCACCGTGGGCCACAATGGGGTCTCCACGGGTAGGCCCGCGGGTGCTGGGGCATCCCGGGTCAGACCCACAGGTGTCTGAGGGTCCTCGGGTGGTTCCCACAGGGGTCTGGGGGCCCTCGGGTGGTCCCAATGGGTCCGCGGTACCCCCAATAGATGTGGGGCCACCGGTTCTTCCCCACAGGTATCCCCGTGGACACCTCCAGCCTGGTACCCGTGGAAAGCCCGAGGAGACCTCAGGTGGTCTCCAGAGGTTCCCGCAGACCAAAAGGAACAACCCTGTATGTAAAAAAAATAAACCTGACCTATGCATTAAATACATCAATTCACCCCCCCCCCCCAACACATACAGTACAATAATGTGCAAAATAACTATTATCCAGATAGGGATAATAGATTATTTGCCCATTATTAAACACATTAACTAGCATAATAAAAGACATAAAGTTCTACTAACCTCATCAATATGAAGCCCCCTCAACAGCAAATTCCGTGTCCTCCATTGCCAACAAAATACATAGCCAATACATTGCAATTACATTCTGATATCAATTAACCCCTTAATCACCTTATCGGATAATAACCGCAAAGGTAATTAAGGGGTTAAGCCACCCTGGCCGATACCCACCCTTCACCCATTCATTTGTACAGTGGCTTCATCATGCAACTATATATATATGTATGTAAAAGAAATGTTTAAGGGTTAACAAAAACATGCACCAATAAAAAAAACAGTTCTCCAAATCAATACATCACCCTGCATATAAAAATTACAATATTATATAGCCACAGTAAAACAAAATCCTATTTCATAATAAAATAATTCTTATCTTCCAATCAATATCATCAAATGATAATGAAAACATTGAATTTACATTGTATACATGATGCATCAAATCTGTGCACCATGTACACTCTGCCAATCAATGTTAACAATATAATATTCCAAACAAAATACAATTAAATCCAAACAAGTATACTGTACTATTAAAACCAAGCAAGTCAACCGAAATAAATGACCATAAATTAATCAAATCCCAAAACAATTAAAATACCATACAAATCAATTACACAATTAACTATTTTAATCGTTCACCAAAACCATTCGCAAAAAAAGTTACCATCAGACAAAATAAGAGTACCAAAAATAATCCACTATAAAAAAGCAAGCCTCACACTGACCTAAAGTACTGCAAACAACACCAAACTTTACATCTATCTAATTAGCATAGCAAAATACATTTTAATTCGTGTAAAACAAGCATTTCCAAAAATAATCATTTCTTACCCTGTATGTATATATCGATCGAGACATACATACACACATACATACACACATACAGTGGCAAGAAATGATATTGCCCCAAAAAATACAATCACATTCAAAAAATAAAAAAAAACCTGTAAATGTTACACCAATAAAAATTTTGGGGTTTACTTACCATCAGTTGACCCACTCCCCGACTCCCGTCGATCGGCCTACTCTCGAAACCATGTGATGGCGGCCATCTTTCTTTTGATGACGTCGTCTTAAAGGCAATTGAAGCACAGCCATTCTGATTCGCTGGTGTCATTGCCTTTAAATGACGTGATCATTTTTTTTAAATTTTCGGCCAAATCACATGGTTTTCACGGCTCAATCAGGGCCGTGGGAACCATTTGTCCAAAATGTGACGTCATAGGCCTATAAAAGCCTATGTCATCTCATTTTGAAGGCAGACGCCGTGGAGGAAGGACCTCCTTCAGAAGAAAAAAGGCCAGGGCGTGGCCGAAGAATAGAAGAAGACCCAGAAAGAGAGCGGAAGAAGAATACAGATGAAGACCCCACAGACGAAATGGATTACAAATAGAAGACACAGACCCCTGGATTGTTATGGTTTATTATTTTATGGTTTTTTATTTTATGGTTTTTTATTTTATGGGTTCCTGTGCGTGGATTGGTTCGAGAGTAAGCCGATCGACGGGAGTCCGGGAGTGGATCAACTAATGGTAAGTAAACCCCAAAAATGTTATTGTTGTAACTTTTACAGGTTTTTTTTTATTTTTTTAATGTATGTGTATATATATATATATATATATATATATATACACAGTGTTCGACAATCCTATACATTTACACGCCCGGGGCGGGTGGATTTAACCCCCGGGCGAGTAAATATTGGCCCAAGCAGCACACGTGTTTGTTTTTTTAAATTTCCCCCCGCTCGCGCTGAAATTTCCCTGCTCGCGCGGTCTCAAAAAAAAATAACTCCCCCTACCTGACAGCTGATTGGCGTGCGCTCCCAGGCTGTGTGGGTGCACGGCCAGGCTCTATATGAGCCCGCCCCCAACGAGCTGCCATTCTTTCTGGCCGGAGATCTGTTGGAGAGTAAGTACTCTCTAATCCTCTATCCTGCGGCCCCTCTGTTCCTTCCCTGCAAGCCAAGGTGTTCCCCCCTTCTCCCCCGGCTTCCCACGCCACTTCCCGCTTCCCACGATACCCGCGCCGTGGGTGATGGTAGTGGGGGTGTTCCCCGCTTACCCCGGCTTCCCGCGCCACTTCCCGCTTCCCCTGATCTGTCACACAAGCACTCAGCTGTTAAGGAAACCCCGAGCCCTACTCTTCTCCTGCTCTGATGGCCATCTCAGCTGTTAGCAGGGGAAATCCCCTAACCGGTGCTTCTACCTGCTCACTCTAAGCAGGGGAAATACCCTAACCGGTGCTTCTCCCTGCTTGCACTAAGCAGGGGAAATCCCCTAACCGGTGCTTCTCCCTGCTCGCTCTAAGCAGGGGAAATCCCCTACCGGCCCTTCTCCATTCTATCAGGGAATACTGCGGCGTCGGCGTCCGCCTCTGGAGGGGGCGCGTCCCCCTTGCAGAGGCCCTCCTGCTGTGCAGAGGCCCCCGCTGCTATGTGCGACCCCCTCTGCCTTGCGGAGGCTCTGCTGCCGTGCGGAGGCCCCCGCTGCCATGTGCACCCCCCCTGCCTTGCAGAGGCCCTCCTGCCGTGTGGGGGGCCCACTGCTTTGTGGAGGCCCCACTACTGTCATGTGCGACCCCCTGCCTTGCGGGTGAGTGTTTGTGTGTGTGAGTGACTGACTGTGTATGTGTGTGTCTGTGAGTGTGTCTGAGTGAGAGTGTCTGAGTGAGAGTGTCTGAGTGAGAGTGTCTGAGTGAGAGTGTCAGTGTGTGTGTGTGTCTGTGAGTGTGTCACCCTTTCTCCCTCTCCCTGTGTCACCCTTTCTCCCTCTCCCTGTGTCACCCTTTCTCCCTCTCCCTGTGTCACCCTTTCTCCCTCTCCCTGTGTCACCCTTTCTCCCTCTCCCTGTGTCACCCTTTCTCCCTCTTCCTGTGTCACCCTTTCTCCCTCTCCATGTCACCCTTTCTCCCTCTCCCTGTGTCACCCTTTCCCTCTCACTGTCACCCTTTCCCTCTCCCTGTGTCACCCTTTCCCTCTCCCTATGTCACCCTTTCCCTCTCCCTGTGTCACCCTTTCCCTCTCCCTGTGTCACCCTCTCCCTCTCCCTGTGTCACCCTCCCTGTGTCACCCTCTCCCTGTGTCACCCACCCTCTCCCTCTCCCTGTGTCACCCACCCTGTGTCACCCTCTCCCTCTCCCTGTGTCACCCTCTCCCTGTTTCACCCTCTCTCCCTCTCCCTGTGTCACCCACCCATTCCCTGTGTCACCCACCCTCTCCCTGTGTCACCCACCCTCTCCCTGTGTCACCCACCCTCTCCCTGTGTCACCCACCCACTCCCTGTATCACCCACCCTCTCCCTCTCCCTGTGTCACCCACCCTCTCCCTGTGTCACCCACCCTCTCCCTCTCCCTGTGTCACCCACCCTCTCCCTCTCCCATGTCACCCACCCTCTCCCTGTGTCACCCACCCTCTCCCTGTGTCACCCACCCTCTCCCTTTCCCTTTGTCACCCACCCTCTCCCTCTCCCTGTGTCACCCACCCTCTCCCTGTGTCACCCTCTCTCTCCCTGTGTCACCCTCTCTCTCCCTGTGTCACCCTCCCTCTCCCTGTGTCACCCTCCCTCTCCCTTTCACCCTCCCTCTCCCTGTCACCCTCCATCTCCCTGTGTCACCCTCCCTCTCCCTGTGTCACCCTCCCTCTCCCTGTCACCCTCCCTCTCCCTGTCACCCTCCCTCTCCCTGTCACCCTCCCTCTCCCTGTCACCCTCCCTCTCCCTGTCACCCACCCTCTCCCTGTCTCACCCACCCTCTCCCTGTGTCACCCACCCTCTCCCTGTGTCACCCACCCCCTCCCTGTGTCACCCACCCTCTCCCTGAGTCACCCACCCTCTCCCTGTGTCACCCACCTTCTCCCTGTGTCACCCACCCTCTCCCTGTGTCACCCACCCTCTCCCTGTGTCGCCCTCTCCCTCTCTCTGTCGCCCTCTCTCTGTCGCACTCTCCCTCTCTCTGTCGCACTCTCTTCTTCGCTCTCTCTGCCGCACTCTCTCTTTGTCTCTCATTCTCTCAGTGTGTGTGTTCTCTCGTGTTCTCTCTCTTTCTCTGTGTCTCTCTTTCTGTGTGTGTGTGTGTCTCTGTGTGTGTGTGTGTGTGTGTTTGTCTCTCTGTGTGTGTGTGTGTGGGTGTGCCGCTCTCTGTGTGTCTGTCTGTCTGTCTGTCTCTGTCTGTCTCTCTGTCTCTCTTTCTGTCTGTGTCTCTCTCTATCTCTCTCTCTGTCTGTGTGTCTCTCTCTCTGTCTGTCTCTCTCTGTCTGTCTCTCTCTCTCTGTCTGTCTGTCTCTCTCTCTCTCACACTCTGGATCTCTTATTTACCCTATATATCTTAACTGCCCTATACTACACCGAAATAACCTATACTGCTTTCTTCCAGATCTAACTCTCGATGTCACACGGAAGACATCGGAATCCCCCCTAACCCAGAAGACAGGTAGGGAACACATCCCCTTCAACTTATAACATTGCGGGAATGAGGTACCTGGACTTGAGGGACTGCGGATCAGGTAAGATCCCAGGCGGGATTGCTGCTTTAGATATTGTGAAGCGGGGACATCCTGACACTGGTTAAGTGGTTCTGGAAACTAGTCATTCACGTCTGGCTTTTATTTCTAGATCATACACGCACACGCAGACGCACACGCACACGCACACACACGTAACAAGGACTAATTGTAGTATAATGTAATACAATAAATACATTTATGTAAAAAACGAATGTTGTTCTGACTAGGAATTTATTAAATGTATTTTATTTATATATTTTATTTTAAAGCGGGGTTGGGGGCGGGGTTGGGGGCGGGACTAGGTGGCGAGTAGATTTTTTGGTTGGGCGGGTAGATTTGGATGATTTGGATGATTTGTCGAACACTGTATATATATATATATATATATATATATATATATATATATATATATATATATATTTATATATTACCTTTGCGGTTATTATCCAATAAGGTGATTAAGGGGTTAATTAATATCAGAATGTAATTGCAATGTATTGGCTATCTATTTTGTTGGCAACGGAGGACACAGGCAATTTGCTGTCGAGGGGGGCTTCATATTGATGAGGTTAGTAGAACTTTATTTATTTTACTATGCTAGTTAATGTGTTTAATAATGGGCAAATAATCTATTATACCTAACTGGATTATAGTTATTTTGCACATTATTGTACTGTATGTGTTGGGGAGGGGCGATTGATGTATTTAATGTATAGGTCAGGTTTATTTTTTTACATACAAGGTTGGTTCCTTTTGGTATGCGGGGACCTCTGGAGACCACCTGAGGTCTCCTCGGGCTATCCACGGGTACCAGGCTGGAGGTGTCCACGGGGGATACCTGCGGGGAAGAACCAGTGGCCACACATCTGTTGGGGGTACCCCAGACCCCGTAGGAACCAACCGAGGCCGCTCAGACACCTGTGGGTCTGACCCGGAGCCCCCCAGATACCCGCAGGCCTACCCGTGGAGACCCCATTGTGGCCCATGGTGACCCGTGGAGACCACTTGGTGGACCACGGCTCCTGGCGGGGACCACCCGTAGGCCTCCAGACCCTGTTTGAAACCTGTTGCTGGGCCACAGCGAGGTCTACGGACACCCGTCAAGCCCACCGGGGACTCCCGTGGGCCTGGGGTATTAACCCTGTATGTAAAATAATAAATCATGTACAGGGGCTGGGTTATGTATTTAATAAATATAATGATGTTTATTGTGGGGCTGTGTATTTTTTTTTTCTTGTGGGTACTGGGGGTGGGGGAAGGGAGTATTGGCCCCAAGGGTATGTGGGTAGGCCTCCCGCCTGGGTAGTGGATAGGGTGGGTAGTGGGAGAGGGTATTTTGGCCTCCCGAGTGGTGGGTGAGGGTGGGTTAACCCCTTAATGACTGTAGCGGTTAATGACCGCTAAGGTGATTAAGGTGATAGGGGACATTACATTGGCTATTTTGATTGTTTTGTATGTTTTGCAGCACCGGAAGGACATGGGCAGGATGAAGATGAGGATGAAGATGGCCATCATCGTGGGTGGCTGGAAAAGGTAAGTGTAATATGTATTTATTGTGATTTATATGTATTTTAACTGGGCAAATGCATTATTATCCTTATGTGGATAATAGTAATTTTGCCCATTACTGTATTGTATGTGTTAGGGGGAGGGGGGGATGTGTGTTGTATTTTGTTATGTTTATTGGGGGCAATTGTCCCCAATAAACATGCTATTGTGCCTTAAACCCTTCATTGCCTTAGCGGATAGCCGCTAAGGTAATGAAGCTGCTTTAATGTGTTTTTATTAATAGTGTGTGGGAGCAGGGGGTCCTCTGAGCTGAACTGCATTGATTTATGCCTCAGAGACCCCCTGCTTCCCGAGTTACAGGCCCCGGTTTGGGGCATCGTTGCCAGTGTCGCCGCCATCTTTATAGAGCCCACGTCGCGTCTTGGACGCTATAAAGATGGCGGTGACATTGGCCTCTGATGCCCCATACCGGGGCCTGTAACTCGGGAAGCAGGGGGTCACTGAGGCAGAAATCAATGCGGTTCAGCTCAGGGGACCCCCTGCTCCCGCACACTATTATTAAAATGTACATTAATGCAGCTTCATTACCATAGCAGATAGCCGCTAAGGTAATGAATTATTGTTTATTGATATGTGTGTTTTGACAGTAGTGTAGATGTGCAGGGGGTCTCCTGAGCTGAACCGCATTGGTTTCAGCCTCGGTGACCCCCTACTTCAGGAGATATAGGCCCCGTTATGGGGTGCCGGTATCCCTTGCAGAATGTAAATGTCCCGGTCACGTGACGCGGGAGCTTTAAAGTGCAGGGGATACCGGCACCCCATAACGGGGCCTGTATCTCCTGAAGTAGGGGGTCCCCGGACCTGAAACCAATGCGGTTCAGCTCCGGAGACCCCCTGCTCATGTACCCTATTATTAAAATGATTATATTTTGTGTATGATCGCCTGTAACAGCCTTGCATGGAGATGCCAAATCTCCATGCAAATGTTACATGCGGCTTCTTTTTCTATCAGCTACCATACGTGAAGTTTAAGAACGCTAGCAGGGGGAAAAAAACAACACGTACGCTGTGGCTGTTTTGAGCACGTACGATAGAAAATGGGCTCAAGGCCTTAGTGAATCGCGTCTCCGGCTTCACTTTTTATCGGACGTGCTTTTTTTTCCAGCCGGACGCAATAGCACGGAGCTTAGTGCATAGCCCCATCAGTCTTTGGCTTAATTAAAACAGAACACACCTCTAATCATGCAACCGTAGTTGCCAACAAGTCTTTGAAAGGGAAAAAGGCACAAGACTACAGGCTTGTGATCTGCTAAAAGGAAAACTACAAAAAGACTGATGTACTGGAATATCGGGATCCTAAACCAGCTGCAAATGACCCATTTATGGAAATGGGGTCATACTTTGTGCGTGTAAATCCATGAGGGATAAGGAAACTGTAAGCTGGATCCCCTGCTACAGAAGGAGCTTCCAGACGGCACTACTGCAGTAAAGATACTCCACCAGACATCACTTGGGATTTCCCCAAACAATGAAGAATCGGTCATCTTAGAAAAGTACTGTGATATGTCAAGAAAGGGTGGCACAAGAAGATCAGTCTACCAACTACAAAACAGAGATGCCACGGTGGTCAATCCGCCCAGGTTGAACACCCGCAATCATTTATGGACAGGGAATAGTTCCGTGGGCGCCTATAAAATTTTACCACTATAAAGGATATACGAAAATTAAGCCTGTTCGTTGTGAAGATTGTTGATCCTCACGGTGGGCTTGAAAACAAAGAGAAAGCACAACACATAGCGTAATACTGTGGAAACATTAAACAAACAACATATAAGACAACATATAACAGCTGAATACTGAAATGGTATTTTTAGGACAATAAAATCATTTAATAACAATTAATATTAACTATAATGCACAATTTGCATGGACATATAGATTTAAGCAATTAAAAATCTGAATAGGTGGTTCAACTGCTCCGTAGCACCAATGTTGATGATAGCAATGCCTACTCACCAGATGGAATAGGTTTGCAGGCAGTGGATATTTTAGAGAGTATCCCCTCTCATCTGTGTGCTGCTCTCTGCTTAGCTGGCGTCTCTGTCGGCTCGTGGGTGCAGCTCATCAGCAGGGACTCCTGCAGCTCCAGGAAGCACGTCTGAGCAGATGGAACTCAGCTGCAGCTGATTCAGCACGATGTCAGCCACGGACCACCGTGAGCTAGTCTATCTGCTGCTCACTGCTAGCTGGCGTCTCTATCCGCTCGTGGACGCAACTTGTCAGCAGGTACTCCTGCAGGGCGCCAAGCAGGGCGCTTGAATAATGGGAAACCGCAACAGCTGGTTCAACTCGTCGGCGGCTATAAGAGATGGTTAGCTGGCAGCTCACGTTGATTCACCGATGTACGGGGGGTACTACACCAATGTGTGCGGGGCTTGAACCTCCACCATACGCGTTTCAAGAGCGATCTGCTCTCTTCCTCAGGGGTATATGAATAAAAAAGTCCAAAATGTCCTTTAAATACTGACTTCACCATTTGGGTAAATAGTTCCACCTGTAGCTAATTGCACATGTGCTGTGCTTGTAATAAAGTTGCTCTTAGTGTGTTTGCAATCAGACACTGCACAGTGAGAATGTCTTTGAACAAAAAAGCTACTTACTATTTTGTACAGCTGTTATACATAATGACAACATTAAACATAACACAATATACAATGAACATATACTACTAACAACATATATATTTAAACATGACACAATAAACAATGAACATATACTACTAACAACATATATATATTTATGTATATAAACAAAAAATAAATGAATAAAAAAAAAAAAAAAAAAAAGCATAATTTTAAGGTAGGACATAAAAAAAAAAAAAAAAAAAAAAAATTATTTAATATAATATGCGAATTATAATTAGATAAAATGTATTAAACCAGTGATAGTGTGCTTATTTATGTAAGCGAATTTAAACACTAATGTATATGACATGTCACCTTATGTGGATGTATTTGGTACTAACCCACCAAAAAGGATTTCAAATCGAATTCTACATTTAAGCCCATTGGGGACAGAGTACATAACTCATAAATCCAATAGGACTCTCTTCTCCCCAATAGGCTCAATGTGTTACCTCCTCTCCAGTGTGGTACAATGCGCTCTTTTCCTACGCACCTCAAACCTTTTGGGTCTTTATTGTGCACCTGAAGAAAATGATTAGACACATTGTGTGTGACTAAACCAGTTTTAATATTGTATATATGTTCATACAAACGTCTTTTTATAGCTCGCGTTGTCATACCCACATACTGCAGACCACACGGACATTCAAGTAAATATATAACAAAGGAACTACTACATGTAATATGTTGTTTAATTTTATACTGTTTATGTGTTTTATTTGATATAAAATTTATTTTTTTGTTACTGTATTTGCATGCCGTGCATTTGTTACAGAGGAAGTATCCCCCACAGAGTGTTGTGTCTCTTTGAACTGGCTGCAGCGATGAAGGCACAAGGCACAGGACTACAGGCTTGTGATCTGCTAAAAGGAAAACTACAAAAAGACTGATGTACTGGAATATCGGGATCCTAAACCAGCTGCAAATGACCCATTTATGGAAATGGGGTCATACTTTGTGCGTGTAAATCCATGAGGGATAAGGAAACTGTAAGCTGGATCCCCTGCTACAGAAGGAGCTTCCAGACGGCACTACTGCAGTAAAGATACTCCACCAGACATCACTTGGGATTTCCCCAAACAATGAAGAATCGGTCATCTTAGAAAAGTACTGTGATATGTCAAGAAAGGGTGGCACAAGAAGATCAGTCTACCAACTACAAAACAGAGATGCCACGGTGGTCAATCCGCCCAGGTTGAACACCCGCAATCATTTATACTTAACCAGATGGAAGTGGTCACCCTAGTCTCAGAGACGGAAAGATCGCCTAACGCATGGAAAAACACAGGCCAAGCTGTTAAAAGAAGACTTGATAAAATGGAAAGAGGAGCTTGAGTGAAGAGTCCTCCGCACAGGTGAGGCAGCTTCCACATCATGGAAAGCCTGTGCTTAGGAATAGTCCTCCTCGAACAACTAAAGCATGCTGATTTCAAGCACCTTCTGAGACACTGGTTACCTGGAGAAAGGGCTTCAATCCCAGCGTGACTGGAGACTCTCTCGTACCACCCATTCTCATTCGAGCCGCAGGTACATCTCGACTGAGAGTGGAGAGATGAGCTTCAGCCATTGCTAGCTCGAGCTACGCACAAATGGGGGAGGTATATGCTACAGACAATTAGTCAGTTCCCATCTGGCTCATCAGTCAGGTAGAAAAGCCTCCTGCATAAACTGCAGGGGATCTCCCTAACACAAAGGAAGTGTGTGTTGACAGAGAGAGATCCCAATCAATCAAACCCTCTATTCCAGGACACAGAGGTCCTTGGAACCTGCCAGAGGGTGCATCCCACTGACACAATACAGACCCAGACTGAGGGAAAGAGTCCCTCATAACAGGTACCTCGTTGGGACCTTGGGACAGGGTTTGGCAAGAGTCCTAGCCTCCCAGCCCTGTAGATAGGGACTGGGAAGTGTGAGTAAGCCCATACAAAGGGATTGGTCTGTTTTATTTGTTATATGTATGCTGCCTTACAGCTGTATTGTTTGCAGCTACAAGCTAAATAAAAGCCAAGGTTATTTTCCTCAATATATGTCTCCCTGGTTACACCTCTGCACTCGTCTACTACAGGGCCAAAACAAACTAGCACCTAAACTGCTATGCCAGACAGTGGTACAACATAATATCTACAGAGGCAGTGGCCATTATCCGCATCCGGGAGAAATACAAGATCAGGTGTAGTGGTCTACCTCAGAAATATGCCCAGTTCATATTTAAACACCACGTCAGTTTTGAGCTGTACTGCGAGTGGACCCAAAATGTAAATTATTAAGGCAATAAATACAAGAATGGTCTTCCTGCAAATTTAAGGAGAACAATTATGTAAGAAGTGAAGCATTTTAATGTTATCACTCTTCTTGCGAGAACGGCGAGAGACAGCATTAATGGCCTTTTGAGGCATACAAGGGCTCTTCCCTGGAGGTCCATCAACTTGTTTGATGACTACACGTTATAAATTTATTTACAACTACAGATGCCCCGCCAATGTTTTTAATCTAAAAAAAAAAACAAGTTGATTATTAAAAATGATTTAATTGTTTAATGCTCAGTTTCTATTTTGCACGTCTGGAGCTGGGCGAAGACAATGTGCAGGAAATACCCACCACTGATGCAGGAAAGTCTCCCAGCAATACTGCCAGGTAAGACAGAGTGCTCGAATCCATGCATGCATGCCATGTCCCTTACCCCCAAAACCCCCAAAACTTAATGTCAATCTCTAGTCCTAACATAAAGTGCTGTACCCCATGCCATGCATGCTTTGTCTCCTCCAACCCCCAAAAAAGCAGAAGTTACTGTATAATAATGGACTGTCATGGTATAATAAAAAAAAATATTTCTGTTTTGCATGTGCATGTCTGGAGCTGGGAAAAGACCACGTGCAGGAAATACCCTCCCTTGGTGCAGGAAAGTTTCCCAGCAATACTGCCAGGTAAGACAGGGTGCTCCAATCCATGCATGCATGCCATGTCCCTTCCCCCCAAACTCCCAAAAACCTAATGTCAACCTCTAGTCCTAATATAAAGTGCTGTACCCCATGCCATGCATGCTTTGTCTCCTCCAACCCCTCAAAAAGCAGAAGATATTAAAATGGACTGTATTGGCGTCATGGTTTAATAGTTTTTTCATGTGCAGGCACAATGTAGTCATATTATACTGTTCCCCATGTCATGCCCTTCCTCCCCAAACCGCCCCCCAAATCATGATTGCGTACTGTAATGTACGGTGCGATTGATAATATAGAATGTTGTCTCTTTCTTTATACACCCAGATGTCTAAAAAGCACCAGCCATCGCGAAGAAGAAAAAGACCAGATTGTAAATTTTGAAGAAAAGACGACGTTGTATTTTTATATTATTCTTTTTTCCTTTATTATCCTGTACAAATAAAAAAATTCATTCTTTAAAAATATTTTTGGGTGTGTTCATTTTTTTCCTGTTTAGAAACTTAAAGTAGCACTATACTACTATGCCCTTTATCACGGCCCAAAACGAGTAGGTGTGTTTTTTGTTGCTGCTCCAGGGGTAAGTCATGGTCCATTTACGGAATAAATAACCTACATTTTATTAGTGAGCCTCCTCCTGTTTTTTGGCAATGCGCTGCATTTTTTTCCAATCTTCAAGTGAACAGGAAGATTCCAGCAGAATTCCGATGTCTGTAATGGAAGAAAATCAGAATCCCATGGAAGAAACTTCTTCCACTACAAATGTAGATTGGTGGGCACCACCAGAAGAAGTAGTGGGTAATGGGCCTGTCATCCATGTACCCTCTCCAGCGGCTTCAATACGCCGACCCCTTGACCCAAGGAGTCTGAGTTTTAATCCTACTAGAGACTATGTAGATCAAGAATCACATCCTATGAGAGGGCCAAGGCCTCAAGCCGATAGTAGCCTCTCCACTCAAGAAGACATCAGAGAAGAGACTCGTCGGAGTCAGAGTGAGACGCCCTCCAACGAGAATGGTGTATGATTCATTAGGGTCACCTCACTATGAGTCTCAACAGCTGTCACGGAGTCGGTTGGCCTCTATAATGACCGTGCTCACTGAAATATTTCATATTGTTTAGTTGTATGATGATTTGCATTTTTCATCATATAAAGATCCTGTTATGTGTTGTCCTCAAGTGGGGATGTTGAATTCTCCACCAGGGGGATGATATCGCTGAGTCCCCTACCCTGCCTCCGGTGCGAGGATCTGCCCTGCTGTCCGGTGGGACCCTGCAAGACCAGGGAAAACAGCGCTGCGGCAACTCTGGAGTTCAGCATATGTGCAGTGGCAATCGGCACGGCGGCCATTTTAGATAGGCTCCACAAGGACTACAGCGGAATTACAAGTCCCAGAATCCTCAGGGGGGGGGGGATACCACATTGGCTGAGGCAGCCAATGGACTGCCTGCAGCCTGGAGGAATAGGATATCCTCTGTGACGAAGAGCCCGTTAACCAGAGGAGACGGAGGTGGTGACCTGGAATGTAGCATCCAGGGAGCAGATCTTTTATGAATTAGGCCTAGATCGTGCCCCCTAGGCCCCTGCTAGGCCCTGAGGCACTTCAGAGGAGTATTGTAGGGCAGACTTCAGATAGGGAACCTTCCCCTTTAGTACTATAGTAGTGCTGTTGCATTGGTGGACGTACTGCACCGACACACTTTATTCGAGCAAATACCCGGTATGTACCTGGCAGATACCTGGAATGCGCCACTCCTAACCTCTGACAAGCCCCGTTGCATTTGCCTTCCCAGCCTGGGTTCATGCCTGGCTGATGGGCGGCTGATCTGTTAAATGATAATGATTAGGATTTAATAGGCTGCAATGCTTCGCGTGTCTACCAGATGGCATAAATTCATGAATTGTAATGCAGTTTATATATATATACTGTGCAGTATTGCAGCCAGCGGGAATAAAATGCTTCAATCCCTGCTTGGAAAATAACTCAATGTACTCGGGCAGAAAACAGTCACAAACCTCAATACACCCGGGTATACCCGAATTCGTGGGACTAGCCAAGCTCGAATAAAGTGTGTCGCCAGTGTACGTCCACACGGTGATCTGCAGCCTCGGAACAGGCCACAGTACCCTGGAACATTCTGTGAGACTCTCCGGATTGAGCTCACACCACGAGGAGAATCTGGACCCTGAGGCGAGAGGGGAATTACTGTCAGAGGCCCTGCTGTGTGAGACTTTCTTCAGTCCATCTGCAAGCTGCACCTGGGAACTGGAGTACCAAGGGAGGTACCCAACGTGCACCAACATTCACAGGGGGTAGGACAACCTCACATTTGGGTGGGGTTGCTGGGACAGACACCATGGCTTTTTGGTGCCACAGCACCCTCAGTACTTTTGGGGAACCACTCAGTGTTTGGGGTCACTGCACTATACTGTTGTTACCTAGTTGTTACCTAGTATTGTGTGTTATATGTGTTTCGTATTGTTTACAGTAAAGATCTGTTATATACATTGTGTGGTATTATTGCTTACCACTGTTGTATTGTCCTGGAATTACTCTGACAGGTACTTCTTGAACCAGCAGCACCGGTAAACTGTATGTATTTATTTTTTATTGTGGTGTGCAGCATACTCCTTTATTAGCATATAGGTACAGCAGCACGTGTAGTCGCACACATATTTCCCTTAGGCATAGGGAAAGGGGGCTACATATGGAAAACAAAAAGAACAGATCCTGCGCTCCTACCAATTGGGCAACAATATACTAGTGACATATTTACATTTACAACCTACAGTACACCTGTCTGTGGGACAAAGGAGTCATTTGGTTGCATCTTTTGATCAAAACACTCAAGCCTGCCAACCTCGTCAAGGTAGTCTCCGTTTAGCAGGTACCTACACTTAATATACAGTATGCAAT
Source organism: Ascaphus truei (assembly GCF_040206685.1). Classification (NCBI taxonomy): domain Eukaryota; kingdom Metazoa; phylum Chordata; class Amphibia; order Anura; family Ascaphidae; genus Ascaphus; species Ascaphus truei. The sequence goes on from NC_134483.1 coordinate 509,732,706, forward strand.
TTCTTATCGTCCCATGGACTAAACGTTGTGAGGTGCTGTATGTGAAAGTCCTGAAGGGGTTAAATAAATTAAGCATTATAATGCTTATATGTGATTTAGTGCAATTAAATCTGACCAAAGCCAGTGTCAGAGTTCCTTTATTATAAAGGTAAACAGTTAAAAGTAAAAGGTGAGTGCACAAATACCCTAGTGTGAAATATTAAACTGTGTACATATCTCCCTTTCTGGCAGGTTGGCAGGGCTGAATCATGTTTTGATCAAAAGATGCAACCAAATGACTCCTTTGCCCTTTGGTTCTACGGCAGAGACTGCCTTGGAGTGCCGCATTCGTAGGAGAAGAAGCCGCATCATTGTTGAATAAGCCAGGAAGACACAGGAACCGATCAACCCCATTTGTGCATGCCTGGTTTACCCCAAAGAGCGCGAGGGAACACCACCAGTACGAGGGGAGGCAACGGAGCGAGAACGACGCAACAAACAGGACGTATCAGTGCTGGAAAGGATTTATTCAACCACCTGAAAAAATTGTCGTTTGTGAGTATACAAGTCGCATTTTTTTCTTTTCTTTTCATTTAATAAAACAGTATTATGCTATATATTCCTTTATATGTTTCCTGACCAGGATACAGTAGATCACTGTCAAGGAATAAGCATATTAATCAAACTATTAAGATCATCGTCGGAGCCAAGTTAAGTACAAATTTTGAGACTTTATATTGGAACACCGTAGTTGACAATTATCATTTTCGTTCTGCTTTTTTATAACCTGTCCAGTTCATGCGTCACAGACGTCTGTTTTTCACTGCTTCAAGGTTTAACAGTTACTTGATATAATGGAGTCTCTCTCCATTCAATTCTTTACTCGTTTGATAAACCTCAACATTTTCTGCAAACCAATTGTCCCAGTTTACAGCTTTCATTGTACTGTATCTTCTATATGTTTTTTTAAAGTGCAAAATAATTCAACAAATTAAAAAGCGCATCTAAGGTAAAGGTATTAATAATTTTGAAATACAGTAGAAATATTGCTCATTTTATACTAATGTATTACTTTCTGCAACATTACTTCACTCATATTTATGAAATTACAGGGAGCGTTGTTTATCTCTTCCCATAATTTTGTACTGGTTTAAAAAATGAAGTGGAAAATTATACTTAATGCAAAAGTATGGATCTATTATAAATGTTACATACTCATGAGATATAATTCTACATTTTTTAATAATCAAAAACATAGAAACACTGAATTATTGAAAAAATACTTTATTGACGTAAGCTTTAAAAAAAGCATGCATGTGAAATAGCCTCTAATTAAATAAGAAAATTCATTTGCCTCGTAATTTTCAGCATATATACTGCACATCATGCACTCATTTTTACCTTGCCTGTTACACTTGACAGATTGATTGAACAAGCAATTATAAATGTTTTTATTCTTATTTATTTTTTACCTAATGGATTCTTATTAAATATTGGAACAAAGCAATTATTTTTGCTGTTGCAGGCGGTTACTAAGTTGTTGGCTTCAACAAAACAGTTTTGCATTTATTTGTGGCTTATTTTTATAATTAAATTATCAAAAAATATAGTTACAGTAATTACTAGCAAAGTACAGCTGGTTAACTACTTTACAGGTTAGAGTATGGCAAAATATTCCAATGATGGAAAACTAGAATTAGTGAAGGCTCTGCTGCAATAACCAACAAAGGTGTGCAGGTAAGGAGTTAATGGAGCCCTGAAACCATTAACTGAAGGATGGCATGACTGTGAGTCCCAATGACCTGCAGCCAGGCCACAATGCAGTATGTTTAAGGTGAAATAACCCATAGATCAGACAAGAAGAGAGAAAGTGGTTGTCAGGAGGAGGATGTGACTTAGAGAGTTGGAACACAAAGGGGAAATATGACATATGCTGAAGTGAAATTATCTAGTCCTCCTGGATCTGGGGAGGTGGTAGCACAGCCCTCCCATACACACAAAATGTATATGTGATGTAGCCAGGTCCCCCTCTGCTCTGCGACACCCCCCCCCCCCCCCCACCATGTTCGTTCCTCGCGCATGTGCAGGGCAAAGATGCGATGGGAGGCCCCTGTTAGGTGTGCTTATCGTGATTGTTTCCTGTGAGGGCCTCCTCCCACTCCATTGGGATCCCTCCCAGGTGGAGGCATTGCACCACCAGATTGTTATATGTATGTACCCCAGGCTCCCCGAGTGGAGGCTTAGGCTCCTGAGAGCCATACAGGTTATATACAGCATCAGTAGCGTCTGTATTCACAGGGAATACCCGTTACAGTATTATATATTTTTATTTTTATATATATATATATAATGAAAGGCTCCTTACCAGGCAGACCATGGAATCCAGGGAATCCAAAGAACACGCAGCAAGGAAGAGACAGCACACTTAGGGGGCTATGCACTAAGCTCCGTTAAGTCACTTTTAGACCGCAAAGTGCTCTTCGATCGGGATTTTTGGCTCAACCCGATGCACTAAGCAACGCAAACAGGCACTTTGTGGTCTAAAAATGACTTTTTTCAGGGATTTTTTCTAAGTCCAACTTTGCTCGATCGCAACCCTGTTTGCGTGAAATTCTGCTCTTAAGCGGGATGCACTAAGCAACCTTAGCAAACGCGAAAGTTGCTTTGATCAGAACACGTCTGGTCAGAGTAGATGCAAAGAAATCTGGACTTAGAAAAATTCTGGCTTTTTATTTTTGCATACGCAAAACCCATACAGCAGGCCGGCGGGTGTCCCCGTCTGACCCCGCGGGGGTCCCGACGGAGCCCAGGGGTCACGCGGGTGTCCCCGGCTCACCAAGCGGGGGTCCCCGCGGGAGTGCGGGGGTCACTGCGGGAGTCCGGGGGTACCGATGTATCTCAACCACAACAAAACATGTGTGGTCAGATAAAGATTTTCTTCACAGAATACCACCTCCCTCTCCCACCACCCCAAAAATAAATTCGCGTATGATGGGGCACATGTAGCCCCCATCGCTGTCCCTCTAATCTGTAAATAAAATCTACTCTTGAAAACAAAATAATTATGATATAAAATAAAAGACAAGAGTTGCAAAAGAAAATCGGTAAGATTAGAGCTAAACTGTGACATTTTCAAAAAGAATTCTGCAGCACATAAGCCAGCACATATGGCTTATGGATGTATATAGAGCTTCCACGTCACATGTGACAAGAATATTGTTGGCATCAGCCATGACGCCATCCAGTCTGGAAAGTACGTCCATAGTGTCACATAAATATGACGGTAAAGCTTCTACTGCCGGACGTAGGAAGGGGTCCAGGAATTTGCTGATAGGCTCGCAGAGGCTGCCAATACCAGCCATGATTGGTCTCCCAGGTGGATTGATCATGCTCTTATGGATCTTGGGTAACAAATATAGGGTTGCCATAATAGGATGTTTCGTAATCAGGCTCTCTCTATTTTTATTTGTTATTGTACCCAAAGCACAGGCTTCACTGAGGATAATATCCAGCTCTCTTTTGAATTTATCAGTTGGATCAGCAGCAAGTTCTGTATAGCAATTCCGATCTCTCAATTGCTTAAAGGCCTCCCGTTCATACTGGGTTTTAGGCCACACCACCACATTGCCACCTTTATCAGCTGGCTTGAACTCGACTGTTGTCATTTTGCCGAGTTCTTTCACAGCACCCCATTCCTGAAAAGTTAGATTTTTGGCCCCTGATCGTTCAGTTAATTTCAAGATATCATTGGCCACAAGGGATACAAATACTTCTATTTGTGGGCATGTCTGAAAGGGTGGACAAAATGTAGATTTAGGGCGGAATTGCAATAGGACCTTAGACTCACTTGGGACAGGTTCTTCATCTCCTGTAAATTCAGTAGTCATATCGGAGATAAGTTGACGTTCCATCATATTCCAGCCATCATCACCTTACAAGTGTGTTGGGCTTTCTTTAGCTTTGGAATAGAATTTCTTCAGTAGAAGTTTGTGGCAAAATAGGTGTAAGTCCTTAATCCATTCAAACTTATCCATAGTCGAAGTAGGGGCGAATGACAAGCCCTTTTTAAGGACATTCGTTTGATCCGCAGTTAGAATAACATCCGACAGGTTAACCACTGTCAATTCTTCTGATATATCTGATGCCGTCATTTTTTCTTGGCTTTGTAGCCATAGCGTTGCCTGTCTCTCAGTCGTCTTGCGTCCCCTCCGAGTCCTCCGCCTGCTTTGTCCTGTTGGCCACCTCTGCCTAAAAAAGGTGCTCTATAATTGGAACCTGCTCCTTGTGTGGCATCTGCATCCGATGATTCTGCTTCAGAAGATGTGAAGCCTGGGGAGATATCAGCTGTATCAATCTTAGGCACATTCCTTTTACCATGTTTCTTGCCCCTCTCCCAACGGTTCATTGTTGGCTTTGTAATCTGCAGAGTCACGTAGAAATTTTGTCTTTTTTACAGTTGTAATGTCTTCCTCAAATTTTGACAAGTCTAGCTCTATTTTGGCAATCAAGTCAGTTGTTTCGATTTCCATGTTTTTCAATGTTTGCTCTGTTTGCTCTGCTATGTCTCTTAATACACTCTCATCATGTGCAATTAAAATTTGCATCAACTGAAAGGAACAGGTGCTAAGTGTAGTCTCCCACTGTTCCTTCAGTTTAATATCATTGAATTGGAATGCTGGGAATGTCTGCAGTCTCAGACCCCTTGGTATGAGTTTATTAAAAACATACTTTTCCAAGGCTGTCTTATTCCACCAAACCCTCAGTTTTCTTTGGGTGAGCAATTTAAGTGTATGCATATTATCCTTATCTTTGCTGGTGGTAACTAATATTTCCGGTAAAATATCCTCATCCATTATTGAAAAAATTTCGTTAGCACTAGCTAAACGCCTTTGGTCATTGCTGCTTACATTCATTTTCTAAACCGGCAAGAGCACCTGGGTTTTATAAACCAATCTCCAAAATTATCAAGTGGAGCTAACAAACCATAAGCTAAGAGAAGCAAGTACTGTATAGACAAAACACACAAAAAGGTATGTTGCTCAACACAAATATATGTGGTTAACTCAGGCCCTAAATAATACTAACTAGTTAATTTGGTAAAAATATATTAATCCAAAAATAAGTCAGTTAAATATAAAGGGAAGAGCCTGATGGTGCTAGGGGATAAATAGAATTATAAAACACATAATTGAAAGGACAAAGACAATCCCCTTAATACTGTAGCACTCTAAATTACAGAATATGAAGGAGAGAAGGAACCCAATATAGCACTCAGGTTCACACTCTGGTGGTGAGTGAATGATTTAAAAACATAATCTTTATTAAACAACAATTATAAAATATTGGTCGAACGACGTACTAAGGGTGGGTTGATCCTAAATAAAGAACACCATTTGGGCTCTGGATCAAAATAATTAGTGTGTGCCAGATGATTTTAATAAACCACTGGTACTGAGTTCGCACAGTATTCCTGATGCGGACCTGTGTGGTAGGTGATTATTCCAGGTGTGTCCGGGTAAGTACTGAGATTGCAGGTCACAGAGATATAATATATGAGGTACTTAATGGTAAGCGTGACCTAACTGATAGACATAAAAAACAAATACACTATGTATATCAGTGGTAGTATAGTGCAATCAGCTAAGCTCCTCAATGGAGAAGTGTGTGTGCCCCTATCAGTGTCAGAATGGCCTAAGGTTAACCCTCTGCGTGCTATACTTCAGGGGTGTGTGGACCTATATATACCAGTGTGGTAGGAGTCAGAGGTAAGTATCCTGACTAAGGTCATAAGGGTCAGTATCCCAATCTGGGAGACGCTGATGATGGGGGGCAGGCTGGTGACTCACAATAAACAGAGTGATTTTTATTGAAGCTGAAGGAACCTCACGGATGGTATGCAGCACCCCAACACTGCAGGGCAGCTGCAGTATGCTGAAGGTACGTTCCCTCAGTACTGTTATGCCGGAACACTATCCCTATAAACACCTTCAGGAGGCTAAGAGTGACCGTCGGGGCACTTTTGTCCTGTATTAAAACGCACTCGCAGACTACCGCATTAACTCGCGGTCTCTGAGAATCATGAGGAGGCAGTCCTGATCTGCGCGTGCACGTGTATACTGAGTGCCGACGCGCGCGTTTCGCGAAGGGCTTTTTCAAGGCGAGTAGTTAGTATCATTGAGGATACCCTGCAGGTAGGCAGGTATATATAGGGCCCCCAGTGATGACGTCATAAGTTAACCCCTGGTGTGCCATGATATACTTGGTCCTGTAGTAAAGCACAGTGAGTAAGCCAATGTTTGTAACTGCATATCCAGCACACTGATTTAATAAAGGTCTGACTCAATTTGTGTGTTATTATTGCCTAGTTGTCAGAGGCTTGCAGAGTGAAGTAATGATAAACTTCAAATCTGATACAGGGGTAGTAAAAGTGATGTCCAATATGATCATGTACATGTATACATTTAATTATAATGTCAGGGTCCAGAGAAGCCCTGGTAGGATAATGTCACCACTCCTGGGTGGTGATGGTCTGTGTACAGGATTGGGGAGCTACCTGTATTAACAGATATGGCAATGGTGTTCTGTGTATATATATGTAAAGTGGTTACGTAGTCACAAAGCGATATGAAGTGGACTGTGTGTGTGTACAGACATGATCCCAAGTGATAACAAAATGAATGGGCATACCCTGCCTATAGGAATGGGGTGTACAGAAACCCCTCATTCAGGCCTCTAGGTGCCAATGTCCCAAGTGTGTATATCAACAAAAAAATCTAAAAAAAGAAAGATATAGCTAAAAAGAACCAGAATCTTTGCCGAGATAGAAAATGGAACAAGTTTTTATTGAAAATACAGCAAGACACACTAACTTAAAAACATAGAAATACTAGTGACAGCCAAAAAATAATATATGTGGATAGTGACTAGAAATCAAGGAATACTGTGTACCAAACAAAAAGCTGGAATGTATCTAAATGGCAATATATATATAAAAAAAAATAAATATATATATATATATATATATATATATATATATATATATATATATATATATATATAGTGAATAAATGAGAACAAGGCACTCCGTCAGGTAGATATAGGTGGGTGCTAATCCTATATAAATCAAATAGGCTATACGATACCGTGTAAGTGGATATCAGAGGCAGCACTCCAGAAGATAGTTAAAAAAATTGGTATTTAATGTGACATATAAACACTATGTCACATTAAATACCAATTTTTTTGACTATCTTCTGGAGTGCTGCCTCTGATATCCACTTACACGGTATCGTATAGCCTATATATATATATATATATATATATATATATATATATATATATATATATATATATATATATATATATTAAATAATGACACCAAAAAAGCTTAATGAAACAAAAATTAAAGAAAATATTATATATATATTTCCCTACTGGTATAAATGCCTGATTCCAAGATATAAAATGCAAATCACAGCATTGGGAAAAGTATGTAATCAGTAACCAGCCATGGGAAAAAAAAGGGGGGGAAAAAAATATGCAAGCGAGATGGATAAAATAATCTCATACCCTGAACAGTAATGCCAAAAAATTAACACTGACTATAATCAAAAAATAAATAGATGATACCGTTCTGTGGCTAACGAAATGCTTTTATTTGTGCGAGCTTTCGAGATACACTGATCTCTTCTTCCGGCGATGTTACAATGAATGAAGCAAGCAAAGGGTATTCTTAAAAACAGTGTCTCTTGGAATGTTATCTGTGCTTGTCCTTCCCCCGGTTGAAGCTCGGCTAACACGGTACTGATACCTCTACATGTATATATATATATATATATATATATATATAGTTATACGTTACCGTTCCAAGGATTGGTAAACAAGAGACAGCACTCAATGTTGAAGATCAAAGTGTATTAGTGAAAGCAAAAATACATCCAGAAACCCAACGTTTCGGTCCTACAGAATGGGACCTTCCTCAGGGGGATACAAAGGGAGAATGACACAGTTCACCACATATTTATACATCAAACACTGAAAGTCAATTAACCAATCACCATCACCCAATTAAATTAACACAAGAAACCTGCAGCTCTGATGTCATATGTTGATTAAGCTTACATAAGATACCTCCATACTGCTAATCACTCAGCTGTGTATCATCCATTGTCATGGTTATCAATGGGTGTGAGCTCTGATTGATATGGCAGGGGCAATAGGGAGAGGATATCTAAAGAATTAAGGCAGGTTGTGCCATACATAAGTGAAACATTATAGAACCAGGGACATATATATCAAACACTGAAAGTCAATTAACCAATCACCATCACTCAATTAAAATAACACAAGAAACCTGCAGCTCTGATGTCATGTGTTGATTAAGCTTACATAAGATACCTCCATACTGCTAATCACCCAGCTGTGTATTGCATCCATTGTCATGGTTACCAATGGGTCTGAGCTCTGATTGATATGTCAGGGGCAGCAGGGAGAGGGTTTTTAAAGAAGTAAAGCAGGTAGTGCCATACATAAGTGAAACATAATAAAACCAGGGACATATAGGTGTGGGGGAGTGTGGGGGAGTGGTGGGGATCATGATGGAATGTACTGACATAACTAGAGGGCAGAGCCAGACTATGTCATATGAACCATAAGTGCATATGGGAATACCACAATAAGTAGAACTTGCATGTAAACAAATGATGAATAAATATGTATAGACTTCTAACCAAAGGAGAGCAACAGAGGATATTATACCATGAAACACATCAGTGAAATTAATGTGATTGTCCACACACGCACATGTCCATAGGTATCATCAGGATCTGACCTAAAGAAAACAACTTAGCTTAAAATCCTCGTTAAGCCCTTTTGGGGTCATTGTACTTAAATCAAAGATAGCTTTAGCTTCCAGCTGTAATAGTAGTTTATTCCTGTCGCCACCCCTGGTAGGGGCACGAGCCTGTATAATAGGCATGCATCTTAGAGTTGCTAAACTGTGTCTGTGTTTCCTGAAGTGTCGTGCCACCGGTTGGTGTTTCAAATCATCGTCATCTTCAGCACCCAGAAGTGCCTTCCTGATTGCACATCGATGAATACTGATACGTTCCTTTAACATTCTCATCGTCTTTCCAACGTAGTAGAGCCCACATGGGCACTTGATGAAGTACACTACATATTTAGACTCACAGTTTAAATATTGTTTAATTTTTGTAGATTTGCCAGTCTGAGGGTGAGCAAAAGTACTTCCTGTTTGCATAAACTGGCAGTTGGTACAGCCATGGCATCTGTATGACCCCGGTTTTCTCGCCAGCCAGGTCTTTGCTGGCATGTATTTGTCAACGGGATCAGAATGTGTAAGCAGATCTCCCAGATTTCTGCCTCTTTTATAACAAAAAAGGGGTGGAGCATTAAAGTCTTTCCCAATCCTGCGATCATTAGCCAATATATGCCAATGTTGTTGTATAGACCTTTTGATATGTCCAGATGCAGTGCTGTAAGTGCTGACCACTTTACAGCGATCAGAATCAGTGGTCCTCATTGTTGGTGACAGCAGCTCCTCCCTCTCTGGGATCCTGGCTTTGATGAGTGCCTTATTGACTTCTTTGGGATCATATCCCCTCTCTAGAAAGCGAGAGGCCATCTCCAGAAGTGCACACTCCACTAGTTTGGGGTCACTCACAATTCTCCGGACACGTAGTAGTTGTGAGAAAGGGAGACCTGCTTTTAATGGTGGAGGATGATGGCTGGTTGCATGTAATAATGTGTTCCTATCTGTGGGCTTCTGGAATAGACGTGTGCAGAGTTTTCCATTGTCCTTATAAACAATGGTATCAAGAAAAGGAACTTCAATGGTACTAGCTGTGAACCTAATTGTGCATGGAATTTTGTTTAGATATTCAGTAAATGATAGAAGCTCTGTTTCCAGTCCTCGCCAGACCAGGAACACATCATCAATGTAGCGATAGTAGTTAGATATACGGTCCACAAATGGGGCATCGGTAAGCAAATGGGTGTTCTCGTAGGTATCCATGAACAGGTTGGCATACGCCGGTGCCATGTTTGACCCCATAGCGGTGCCTGTTAGTTGCAGATAAAAGGTTTTCTCAAACCTGAAGTAGTTCTTATGGAGTATCACCTCCAGCAGCAATAACAAGTATTCTGGAGGCGGCCCCTTGTGCTCTGCAAACTTACTGAAGTGGTCACGGATCGCTTCAATGCCCTCCTGGTGTGGGATGTTAGTATATAGACTGCCCACGTCCATGGTTACCAGTATAGTATCTGCAGACCACCATAGATGCGTACCGTGAGGGGCTGGTCAAATACAAGCGGGACAAGCTGAAACAGGTTAAGATGGACTACAAAGATCGACGTGTTTATAAGTGGCTTCTGGGGATTGGAGATAGCACACAGATGTGATCTCTTTCCTTCCTCCACTCTAAAAAAGAAGTGGAGGAAGGAAAGAGATCACATCCCAGAGGTGGAAATAATCAAACATGCATCAGAAATCCAACCTCCACTAAACTACAAAAAAAGAAAGACAGGACCCGAGGGAGAAGAGGAGGTACTAGTAGAAATCGGGTAAAAATTACAAAAGAGTATCCGAATATCTTTAATATAAGTCAGTACCAGCTCACCGATATTGAGAAAAAAGTACTCAACAAAGGGCTTAAGTTTGCTCCAGTCTGTGGACCAAATAGTTTTAATCTCTACATAGATGTTCATAAATTTGCCGCAAACTCGCCCTGAAAAAATATTTTGCTAGGGATAAAATCACTAACCAAACTAATCCCATTCAAGAGGTACGCAGTACTGCTGATCCTCAAGAAAAGATTTTCAAAAAAGCATCCACGTTCTATCCAAAGTTCGCGCAAGGACATCTAGTAAGCTCCTTTGTAGAAATGGTCAGCATAGATCTAGAGAACTCATGTAGAACATATAAAATCAAAAAAGATAATTTTAATATTAAAGAAAAAGAGGCAGTCCAAAATCTAGAGAATAATGACTCGATTGTTATCAAATCGGCTGATAAGGGTGGGGGTATTGTGGTCATGGACAAAGAGTATTATCTAAAAGAGTCCATGAGATTACTGGGAGATGAGACCACATACCTCCCCCTTAACAGTGACCCTTTGGTGCATTTCAAAGCCGAACTAGGAGAATTGTTGACTTCTGGTGTAGATAGTGGGGCATTATGTGAGGATGAGTTTAAATTTCTGTCTGTTCAGTTTCCACGTACACCGTTATTTTATTTTATACCTAAAATTCACAAAAATTTAACTGCACCTCCGGGGAGACCTATTATTTCTGGTATTTCTTCCCTCACTTCAAATCTTTCACAATTTATAGATCACCATCTTCAACCTGTAGTCACTGGTGGTAGATCTTATTTGCGAGACACGACACATACGCTACAAATTTTAAAAGATCTTAAATGGCAGCAAGGATACATTCTAGCTACAGCTGATGTAACATCCTTATACACAGTTATCGACCATCATCAAGGATGCCAGGCCGTGTCTCGCAAACTGGAACACTCCAGTGGCAATTCACGCACTAAGAGGGATTTTTTGATGGAGAGTATTTGGTTTATTTTAACACATAATTATTTCACTTTTAATTCCCACTATTACATTCAGAAATGTGGTACCGCTATGGGCACGAGGTTTGCTCCTAGTTATGCCAACTTATTTATGGACAGTTGGGAGGAGGAGTTCATTTGGAACAACTGTCCCCTAGGAGCAAACCTGGTGCTCTGGCGGCGCTACATTGATGATGTGATTTTCATTTGGTCAGGCACTCAGGATTCTTTAAATGATTTTTGCACTTATCTAAATCACAATCACCTTAATTTAAAATTCACCTGTAGTTTTAGTACTGAACACATTGATTTTTTGGACCTCCACATATATGTCAAAGATGATATATTGCACACAAAAACCTTTTTTAAGCCTGTGCAGGCAAATAACTATGTGCGCGCGGATAGTCACCATAATCCGCAGAGGCTGCGAAACATTCCAAAGGGACAATTGGTACGTCTTAAACGTAACTGTTCAGAAGACGAGATTTTTAAGAAACAAGCAGAAGATCTAAAACAAAAATTCATTAATAGAAAATACCAAGAGTTTGAATTAAATGAGGCTTTTAATCAGGTCAATGAGATCAATAGGGACACTTTACTTCAATATGAGGTCAAAAAGAAGGAAACAATAAATACACGTCACAACCAGGTAGCGTTCATTACTCAATATAATGAGATGGCGCCAAAAATTAAACAAATTATAAATAAGTATTGGCCTATTTTATTACAAGATGAAGTATTGGCAGATATCCTTCCAAAAAAAGCCAACATTATATTTTCCAAGGCTAATAACTTAAAATCCAAACTAGCTCCCAGTTGTCCGGTGAACCAAAAAAAGCAGAAACTAGGAGGGAATTTAAAAGGTTTCTTCACCTGTGCAAAATGCGTAGCATGTTCATTTAGTAAAAATTCAAAAAAATTTACATCCAATGTTACTAATAGGAGTTACCCTATATATAATTTCATCAACTGCCACTCTACATATGTTATATATTTATTGCAATGCCCTTGTGGCTTGCAATATGTGGGCAGAACAGGGAGAACATTCCAGAGACGTGTCTATGAGCACATTTACAACATTAGAAAGGGCTTAGTGACACATAGTGTCTCACATCATTTTTCTCTGTACCACGATAAAAATCCCAAGGGTCTTATCTGTCAGGCAATTGAGCAAGTTGATGTTAATCCTAGAGGGGGGAGTAGACTCCAGCAGGCCAGTATACGTGAGGCTTACTGGATATATGAACTTAAAACTCTCTCCCCTAAAGGAATGAATATCGACTTTGAACTCAAAGCCTTTTTATAATTTGTTCTGCCACTGTATATTTTTAATTTCTTTTTAAATGTTTTTAACGTTTTTCCTCTTTTTTCTGTTATCCCAATTAATGTTGTATGTTTGTTATGTATGTTGATTAGCATAGGCCGTTGTTTATGTGCTGTTGTCTATTAGCCCTAAGTGGGGTTAATACCAACTATCCAATTAACCAACCAGGACTTTGGACTGATGGTATATATACCATAGAGACTATTAGACAAGCACATCCCTTGAAGAAGTACGCGCATGCGTACGAAACGCGTCGGGAAGTTTCAAGTTTTTAGAGTGTTCCAGTGTGGTGAAGTCTGCAGTTCCAAAGGAGAAATCTGCAGTCTCCAATAAGTGCTTAAAACCGAGGTGCGGCGACATTGCGGCTGCTGAGGAGGACTGGAGGACTGGAGTCCTGTGAGCCGGTGGAGAAATTACAACGGAGGTGACGTCACGTCCGCCCAGAGGCCTCGTCATCTGAGTCATCTGCCTGGCATCTCAGTCACGTGTAGACGCCAGCCCAAGTGCTCCAGTCGCCATCTTGAGAGCCCAGCTGCACGCATCAGATCGTTGCCTGTACCCTTCCAGCATTTTGTGAGTAGGGTTGTAATTTTACCCCTCCGGATGCGGTTTATGCACTTTCCACACCAATAAATATGCTTTTTATTAATATTTAGGCCGTGCTAGTGTTTCATGTTTGTATGTCTGTTTGTTTCATTGCTAGTATCTGTGCAATCCCCCCCCCCTGTGTTGATTTACTGCACTATTATCTGTTTCTTCTTTTTTTTTTCTTTTTCCACATATGCACTGCTGAGGTGAGAATCATCACTATCCATCATCCCAAGGACTGTATTTGGACTGTTACACCTTCCACTGGTCTGGTATTTACCCCTCTTTGGCGCCGGTTAACCCCCTTTTTTTCAACAGGTTGTAGTCCAAGCCATGCTCAAGGGGTAACCAGAGTGTGCGTTGTCCAAGGAGTGCCGAAATCGAGAGCCAGGGGTGGTAGTCGTACGAACCGCGTCAGAACCTGAGATAACACTGAGAGTCCAAGAATACTTCCATACAGAGACTATGTCGAGCAAAGACTGAGAGCAGGGAGGAGCTAGATAAAGCAGGGAGATCCAATCAGGAACAGAGGCGGGACAGGAAAAGCTACAGGGAGACACTGCAGATTGGTGCAGGCATAACAAGCCAGGTGAGTCTTGTTGGTAACCTGAATATGCCCGTGCGGCATGCGGGGGCGGAGCCTGAGGTCCGGGGGAAAGGAAGAAGAGTGTGCAGAATGAGCGCACTCAGTAACGCGTGTACACGCGTGGACCGCACCAGAGGAGGGTGCAGGTATGCGCGCGGGAGGACGTGGGCGCGCCCGGCGCTGAGCAGAGGTATCGCCGAAGGGAGTGATCCCGCGACGGCGGAAGGGGCAGGGAGCCATGGAGACCAGTAAGGTAGGGTTGAGTTGTGTGTCCAGGGGCTTCCTGTGAGAAGAGAGTGCTCTGTGTGGGGAGCGCAGAGAACGCCGATTCGTGACGGTACCCCCCCTTCAGGAACGGCCTCAGGACGGTGCATGAAAGGTTTCTCTGGAAACTTTTTCCTGAAGGACTTAAGAAGGGTCGGGCGTGAATGTCCTTTAAAGGTACCCAGGATCTCTCTTCAGGGCTAAAGCCCTTCCACTGCACCAAGAACTGGAGCAGGCCCCTGGATAGGCGAGAATCCAAAAGAGAGTGAACTTCATATTCCTCGTTATCTTGGACAGTAATAGGGTCCGGTTTACGAGTCTGATGCGGAAAGAAGTGACTGGTGATGAATGGTTTTAAGAGGAACACATGAAAGACATTGAGAATCTTCATACTGTGTGGTAGTTGGAGCCCGAATGCCACAGGATTGATTTGTTCACAAATAGGGAAGGAACCCAGGAACTTAGGTGCCAATTTTGGAGATGGTACCTTAAGGTGGATATTCTTAAAGGAGAGCCATACCAAATCCCCTGGCTTGTAACTGGGCTCTGAACGACGACGACGATCAGCCTGTAGTTTCGATCTGCGGGAGGAGTCGAGAAGGGTAGACTGAATCCCGGACCATGCGGTTTGGAGGGAAGAAATGCGTTCATCTACGGCTGGTACTCCAGAAGGGATGTTGGGGATGGGAAGACAGGGAGGGTGGAACCCATAATTTATAAAGAAGGGCGACTCCCAGGTGGCCTCGTTTTTGGCAGAATTGACGGCGTACTCTGCCCAAGAAAGGAGTTGAGACCAATCATCCTGGAAATCGGATATGAAACATCTCAGGTACTTCTCCAGGGATTGATTGATTCTCTCCATTTGTCCATTGGACTGAGGATGATAGGCGGAAGAGAAAGAAGAGATGCCCAATCTCTTCGTGAAAGCTCTCCAAAATTTGGATACGAATTGAGAACCTCTGTCAGAAACAATGGACGAAGGAATCCAATGAATCCGGAAAATCTGCTCCGTAAAGATATCAGCAAGGGCGGGGAAGGTGGGTAATCCCTTAAGTGGAATAAAATGAGACATCTTTGAGAACCTGTCCACGACCACCAAGATAGTGTTCATTCCTCTGGACCTGGGCAAGTCCACGATGAAGTCCATCGAAATGTGGGACCAGGGGCGGTCGGGAACTGGAACTGGAAGAGGTAACAGAAAACCCTGCGGCTTTTGACGAAGAGTCTTGCTTTGAGCGCACGTGGGACAGGTGCGGGTAAACTCCAGAATATCTTGAGACATCCTTGGCCACCAGAAATTCCAACGAATGAGATCAGTAGTCTTCTTAAAACTTGACCTGCAGATTTAAAGGAGTGACCCCAAAACAGGACCTCTGGAACAAATTTGGAAAGTACGAAGAGTTTGTTGTCGGGAACAACCAAATCCTTGGGAATGCGTCTCTGGGAGTGCAAAATCTTGTCAAGATTCTTAAAAGAAGACGTGGCGAGGCTCCTCTCCTGTGGAAGGATGGTCTCCAAAGGTTCCTCTGGTCTCTCTTCAGAGGAATGTATTCAGGAGAGTGCGTCTGCCTTTACGTTCTTGGTCCCGGGGATATAGGATAGGTGAAAATCGAATCGAGAAAAAAAAAGAGCCCAACGAGCCTGTCGTGGACCAAGGCGTCGAGCGTTTTCTATGTAAAGAAGGTTCTTGTGGTCCGTGAGAATAGTAAACGGCTCTATCGACCCCTCCAGCAGGTGTCTCCACTCTTGAAGAGCCATCTTCACGGCCAGAAGTTCCCTGTTACCCACATCATAGTTCCTCTCGGCAGATGAGAATTTCTTGGAAAAATATGCACAGGGATGTAACTTATCTTGAGGCGTGGGTCTCTGAGAAAGAACGGCTCCTGCACCGCAATCAGAAGCGTCGACCTCCAGGACGAAGGGAAGTTCAATGTTGGGATGACGGAGAATAGGTGCGGCTATAAAAGCTTCCTTGAGTGTCTCGAAGGCGGAGAGGGCCTCGGATTATCAAGCAGAGGGATCAGCTCCATTTTTGGTGAGCACAGTGAGAGGTGCCACAATGGTAGAAAAATTACGTATAAACTTACGATAGTAATTAGCGAACCCTAAAAAACGTTGTATGGCCTTAAGAGAATTGGGTCTTGGCCTCTCAGTAACTGCTTGAAGTTTACCGGAAATCCATCATAAAACCTTCATCGGAAATTATGTACCCCAGGAACGGAGTAGAGGTCTGATGAAAGGTGCATTTCTCCAGCTTGGCGTACAAATGGTGTTCACGGAGACGGGAAAGGACATAGGAGGTGTGGCGTATATGGTCCTGGAGATCTTTGGAAAAAATCAGGATATCATCCAAGTATACTATTACAAATATATTGAGTACCTTACGAAAGACGTCGTTGATGAAATCCTGGAAGACAGCGGGAGCATTACATAAGCCAAAAGGCATTACAAGATACTCGCAGTGTCCGCTACGCGTGTTGAAGGCCGTTTTCCATTCATCCCCCTTCCTGATGCGCACCAGGTTATAGGCACCATGTAGATCCAACTTGGAAAAAATCTTGGCACCCTGTAATATATCGAACAGTTCGGTAATAACGGGAAGGGAGTAACGATTTTTAATAGTTATGTTGTTCAAACCCCTGTAATCGATGCAAGGCCTCAACGACCCGTCCTTTTTCTTGACGAAGAAAAACCCAGCCCCTGCTGGGGAATTGGAGTGACGAATAAAGCCTTTCTTGAGATTCTCCTGGATTTATTCATCCATAGCGTGAGATTCTGGTAACGACAAGGGGTAGGTCTTGGACTTGGGTAGGGAGTAACCTGGAACCAGATCGATCGGACAATCGTAAGTCATGTGTGGCGGCAAAAGGTCTGACTGTACCTTAATGAAAACGTCCCGGAATTGGTGGTAAACAGAAGGTAGAATAACCTCAGGAACAGAGGTATTGGCCAGCAGTTGATGAGTCTCGCCTGACCTCAGCCTCCAGGAGATGGGAGCAGAGGAAGTCCAGTCAATGAGAGGATTGTTAAGCTGTAGCCAAGGAAGACAAAGGGTGATGGGTATCCCAGGAGCGTGAATGGCATCGAGAACTAAGATCTCCTTGTGCAGATGTGAGGACAGAAGCAAGGGGATCGTCTCTAAGGAGATGTGTGCCGGGGTAAGAGGACGTCCATCGATACCGATGAGTGCGATGGGAACTTTCTTCCTCACGAGCGGTATGCAGTTTAACCTGGCGAATTCAAGGTCCACGAAGTTTCCTCCAGCTCCTGAGTCAATGAAAGCGGCGGTAGAAATCTGGAACTTATCGCCTGAAAGGGAGACTGGAAATGTAAGTTTCTTAGGGAGTTCACCTTTATGAAGGGGATGTGGAGACATTACACCCAGAGAGAGCCCCTCTGTACTCACTGGGTGTTCCCGTTTCCCGGACACAGTGGACACTCCCGAACCAGATGCTCCATGGATCCGCAGTAGAAACACAATCCCCTGGCGTGGCGGAACTGCCGTATCGGTGTGCGGCTGCGTTGTACCCCCAATTGCATTGGCTCTGGCAACTCCAGTGCAGGACGAAGAGGTGTGGTAGCACTTGGGAGAGCAGGAGTGCTGCTGGGAGTACTGGAGAAAAGAACTTGAAAGTTATGGAAGCGAGTGCGCTGACGCTCTGAGTGGCGTACCTGGATACGTTGATACACTCGGACGGCCAAATCAATGAGGACCTCCAATTGATCCGGCCTGGATTGGCGAGAGAGTTCATCCTTGATGGGATCTGCCAGGCCTTGCCAGAATACAGAGACGAGAGCCTCTTGACCCCAGTTAGTCTCAGCTGCTAGAATCCGGAATTCCACAGCATACTGTGTCACCATTCGCCGTCCCTGAGTGATCTGGAGAAGAGAAACAGATGCCATCTCCCGACGAGTGGGGGAATCGAATACTTGTTGGAACTCGGCTTTAAATGCCGGGTAATCTTGGGTAAGGTCAGAACGTCACTCCCAAACCGGGAAAGCCCAAGCCAGGGCGCTGCCAGTCAGGAGGTTATAAATTTAGGCTACCTTCTTGCAACCAGTATTGTAGAGATGGGGGGCCATTTCGAGCTGCACCTCACACTGGTTTAGTAAACCCCTACATTCTTGAGGTTCACCTGCATAAGGCTTGGGGGGTGGAATCTTTACATCGGAGCTGCTAACTGCGCTTGTGGAGTGGGGGTCTACAACTGGCGAGGTCGCGGTCGGTACACGGGCTGAGAGTACTGAGACATGGCGTGTGAGTGCCACAATTTGATCCGCCATGGCCTGGTTTTGCTGAAGCAGATTGGAGAGAAACTGTTTTAGTTCGGTCTGGTCTGCATCTTGTGGGCTCGACATAATGTTACGCCGGTGCTGCCCGCAGACCAGACCCATCCCCTGAGCTGAAGGGGGAAGTGGTAATACATGCACCCGCAGCAAAGGGAGCGTGTCCGGAGTGTGGTATAAAGTGTTGCCAGACCAGGTGTAGAAATGTAGACAATACTTGCCGGTACCAGTTGAAGAGATAGAGTGAAGAATGCCTTGCCGAGGTCAGGGAGTGGAGAGTGGAGGTAGGTTGTAGTCCAAGCCGTGTTCAAGGGGTAACCAGAGTGTGCGTTATCCAAGGAGTGCCGAGATCGAGAGCCAGGGGTGGTAGTCGTACAAACCGCGTCAGAACCTGAGAAAACACTGAGAGTCCAGGATTACTTCCATACAGAGACTATGTCGAGCAAAGACTGAGAGCAGAGAGGACCTAGATAAAGCAGGGAGATCCAATCAGGAACAAAGGCGGGACAGGAAGAGCTACAGGGAGACACTGCAGATTGGTGCAGGCATAACAAGCCAGGTGAGTCTTGTTGGTAATCTGAGTATGCCCGTGTGGGGGGCGGAGCCTGAGGTCCGGGGGAAAGGAAGAACAGTGTGCAGAATGAGCACGCTCCATAACGCGTGTACGCGCGTGAACCGCGCCAGAGGAGGGAACAGGTGTGCGCGCAGGAGGACGTGGGTGTGCCCGGCGCTGAGCAGAGGAATCGCCGAGGGGAGTGATCCCGCGACGGCGGCAGGGGCGAGGAGCCGTGGAGAAAGGTAGGGTTGAGTTGTGTGTCCAGGGGCTCCCTGTGAGAAGAAATTGCTCTGTGTGGGGAGCGCGGAGAACGCCGATTCCTGACACCAATAGATGGGGGGAATGAAGGAGGGGGAATGGGGGATTAATCAACCGCTCCAATGATTAGGGCAACCCCTTAGTATGCACAGTAATCCCTTACCCTCCTCCTAAATATTCCTCCTGAATATCACTGTATAAACACCTGTATTTCACTGGCCAATATCCACAGTAAAAGGTAGGTAATCCAAAATATACTCACTCTTCTGTCCGTCTCGCAGGGCGTGCTTCACTCCCAAGATGATAGCAATCATGAGAAAAAAGAGAAACTGGAAAGAGCACTGTAAAGGAATCCGGACTGGAGGCAGGGTTAGCAAATAAAGGCGAATTTATTCACATATAACAAACAGCTGCTCCTCTGACGCGTTTCCTGCCGAAAGGTACTTTATCATTTATAATTTTTTAACTTTATACAAATTGTGTTCTACTTTCTTTTGGAAAGCATTGGGACTGTTCATAATATTCTGGTATATTGGATCTACCTCTCAGAGGGTGTTGTTTGACATAGTTTTGGACTTTTTTGTTATCATGGAGGAAGATAGTGAGGACAGTCGTTATTTTCATGGCTTATTTTTCTTATAGAAACAGGTTCAAGAGCTGACACTCTAAACCCCCAAATATGGCTCAGAGGTAACCATCCGGGCATAATACCTTTATTGATTTTCTGGTTACTCCCTCACCATCACAATGGGACTTAGAGACCAATAGGCACATAAGAAATGTGTTATACTGAGAGAAAATTGTTTCAGTAGGCATGGATGTACATCTATCTAGAGTGTATATAACACAGTTACTGAATAGCAAGATAGCAATAGAGTATTAGGTAATCAGTATAGCAGATGCGAGACAGCATATCAAAACCAGCATATTCTAACTCTTTAGAGGAGGGTAAATGGTCACAG
Organism: Ascaphus truei; assembly: GCF_040206685.1. Taxonomy (NCBI): domain Eukaryota; kingdom Metazoa; phylum Chordata; class Amphibia; order Anura; family Ascaphidae; genus Ascaphus; species Ascaphus truei. The sequence continues at coordinate 509,753,091 of NC_134483.1, forward strand.
AGGACCTCTGAATTAACTCAAAGAGAAAAGAAACACCATGATACAAGCCGTGTAGGTGAAACTCGATGTCACTACTCCAATGACGTCACTGCCATGACGCCCTACTTTGTCGACGCACGTTTCACGTGAGAGCCACGCTTCTTTAGGGGGAGGAGTCTAAAACACTGATCTTGTACGTAAGTATATATACAGTGAAGGGAAGGAGGCTCGACTACCTGTTGGCCAATCATAACAGAGTATTGGCCGTGGATCCAATCAAAAACAATTGGCTGCCGCTTGCATTCAAATGGCATATTTAGGTAAATAAAGGAACTGATTAAATTAAAGGATAATCAAACCACCCCTAATAAGTAACTCAGAGGTCTAGACATACATCGTGTCACTTCAAAGGGCCTTTTGGATATACTGTTCACAAAGCATAATGTTTATAACAGGTCCCGAAAATATACAGGAGAGTGTACTGGAAGGTCAAAGACTGATATATCAAAGCATGTGTATTCGATCATTTCTATATAATAGGTTAGCATACCAATATATGTATAAGATAACTTAAGCTAAAGAAATTTCCAATGTATTTACAATGAGACCATAATCTGTATCGCTACAGATATAAATAAAAATATAGCTGATTCAGAAAGGTATTTGTGAATAGGACTGATAAATGGTATACACATGACTTCCATGGTGTTAAGGGAAATGGGTACGATATGACATATGAGGTGTAAATTGAACATAAATAGAAGGTACTACATTATAAATGTGTATAGTGGAGGTAATGATAGAAGTACAGTATAAAATAGTGTATAAAGTGTAGAATTTGAGAAACCTAAGATGATATGCCCAAAATGGTCAATACAGATCAAAAGCGATAATTAAGATATATACCTGGATCCCATAGGAAATACCTTATAGTGTTTACAGGTAAGTGAATGTGTTGGTATAATAAAATTGGTACTCCAATGAATAGTGAACTTAAATTAAGCTGTATACCTGGATCCCTTAAATTAATCCCTTGTAATAAAAATAATAAATACATATGAGAGCTTAGTAAAAAATCAATCTTGTGTGGTGATGAACGTGCTCGTGATGACACGAAAAGGTCATAATAGTTACGGTTAATATGTGAAAGAAAAGAGGACTATATGAACCCTTCATTGAGTCCATTCGGGCTTAAAGTTTGTAGTTGGAATATGCAGTTATATTCTCTTTGAAGCAAATGTTTGTCCCAATTGCCTCTACGTGGGCCAGGAGGGACATGTTCTATGTCTGCAAAGTGTAATGCTTTGCTGTCTCCATTGTGTGCTTCAATAACATGTTTAGCTACCGGTGTATAAAGGTCATTTGTAACTGCCCCGATATGTTCAAGTGTTCTAGTTTTTAACTTTCTGTGGGTTTTCCCTACATACATCTTCCCACAGATGCAGGAGATCATGTAAATTACACTGGTACTTTGACAGTTAATTAAGCTTTTAATTTTAAATGAGGATGTGTTGCTGGAATTAGTAAATGTCTTGGTAATTTTCATCGATTTACAAGCTTTGCATCTGGCACAGGGATATGATCCTACTGGTTTATCACCTAGCCACGTTCTGGTTGGCTTAGTTAGAAAATGGCTGTGTACCAGTCTGTCTTTGATATTCCTCAATCTTCTGTACCCTGTACTCGGTGTGTTAGTAAGTTCTTGTTTTAAATCTAAATCCTCTAGCAATATGTTCCAATGTTTCTGGGTGAATATTTTTCACTTCAAAGGATTGACTAGTGTAAGTACTAATAAACCTGATATTTGTATCTGCCTGTTTATTAGTGTTTGTGGTCAGTAACTTAGGACTATTAGATAACAATGCTCGGGGGTAAGCTTTTTGGATTGTGCTTTTGCTGTAATCACGTTCAAAAAATCTGGCACTCATATTGATCGCGTGTTTTTTTAAATTCCAATGTAGTTGAGCAGTTACGGCGTAACCTAAGGAATTGTCCTACAGGTATGTTCTTAATGACGTGCTTAGGATGGTGGCTATCTGCCAAAGGTAAATTATTGGTAGATGTATGTTTCCTATGTATACTAGTGTGTAAACAGCCATCTGTGGACTTAGAAATAGTAATGTCCAAGAATTCAATTTTGTCCTTTTTTATCTGATAGGTAAGTTTCAAATTATGTTTGTTATTATTGAGGACTTGAGGAATAATTCTACACACTGTACTCTGTAAATCTTTCAATAGCTCCCATGAAGACCACCATTTCCTCCCACCAGCCCATATAGAGATTAGCATAGCTGGGAGCACAGGTGGTCCCCATGGCTGTTCCCTGTATCTGATGGTATACAGTATTTGATGGTGAAAAAGAAAGAAATTATGGCTCAGAGTATAGTTCAATATTTTGAGGACAAATTCACTGTGGGGCTGAGAGTATTCATCCCTTGCCCTCAGGAAATGTAAGACAGCCCTCATCCCAAAATCGTGAGGAATACTTGAATAACATTGCATCAATTTCTGACTCAAATTGTTGGCAATAAAAGTTGAAGCCCTCTCAAATCTGGAGGATTTTGTTGATTCAAATACAATATAAAAATGTGACACACAGACACAGAGTTTGCTATATCTCATTATACACTGGCGACACACTTTATTCGAGCTTGGCTAGTCCCACGAATTCGGGTATACCCGGGTGTATTGAGGTTTGTGACTGTTTTCTGCCCGAGTGCATTGAGGTATTTTCCATGCAGGGATTTAAGCATTTTATTCCCGCTGGCTGCAATACTGCACAGTATATATATATATATACTGCATTACAATTCATGAATTTATGCCATCTGGTAGACACGCGAAGCATTGCAGCCTATTAAATCCTAATCATTATCATTTAACAGATCAGCCACCCATCAGCCAGGCATGAACCCAGGCTGGGAAGGCAAATGCAACGGGGCTTGTCAGAGGTGAGGAGCGGCGCATTCCAGGTATCTGCCAGGTACATACCGGGTATTTGCTCGAATAAAGTGTGTCGGTGCAGTAATATGAGTCTTGTAACTCCTCCCTACAGTAACTTCTTGTCACTCCCCAAATAGCAAGGTGGCAGAAAACATGGAGCAAAGACCTTGATACATTGACGCAGAGACGTAAGATGAAAATGGTGCAGTTTGGGTCAAATTTTGTTCCAAATGTTCTATTATACAGTACATCACCCCTATGGGTACTGCAATGTAACAAACAAACTGTCCTCCCAAAGAACCCTGATCAGTATGTAATATGCTTTACAACTGCAGAAAAATATTTTTCTTTCTTAAGTAAGACCATTTTATCTATCACTTAAAATATGTAGCATAGCAGCTTTCCTTGGAGACCAGAAGCACTGACTAATTTGTGTCATATATTTTTCTAAACTTTCAGAAATTGAAGTCTTATTATATGTGATCATCAAAGGGCCATCTGTCAACAAGACTGTAAATCATGTTCATCTTTAAATGGCTCTAAAGTGCATGTCATGTATTTGTATAATACAAAATCTATACTGTTATCCTCAAGCTAAAACACTTCTCGGAATATATTCTCTTATGTGATAAAAGGCACATTTTATAAGAACACTGTAATCATGCCCACCGGGCATTCTTGGATATCAAGTTACAATAGTATAAAATATAAACCTTGTAAAACACGACCATTTTAAATATAAACTGTCAACAATAACATTCGTGTCTAATGCACTTGTACATTTCTTTTTTGTGGAACTGGTACATTTTGGTGATGTGTTATCTGTTTTTCTTACCTTACAAATGAAAGTTTAAGTGAAACCCTTTGGTTGCCCTTATGACATTACATGAACATTGTAACAGGGGACTTATCCCTGTTCAAAAATGTGCCTCTAATCCAGCAGTGTGGTGCTTAACTGCTGGTAGACAATTAACCAACACCACCTGGCTGATTACAGGTGTCAGAAAAAGCCTGCCTCTGAGACAGGAAAGGAGATTCTTCCTGAGCCCACATGTGAGCTGAACCAGGAAACAAACAGGAGAGGTTCCTGAGTCTCACAGGTGAGACTGACAGAGGGAACACAGACATCTTGAGCCTGCCAAAAGAGACTGCACGCTGCCAACAAGACACAGGGGACAATACTGTACTTCTAAACCTGGATCCTGACTTTGCCTTATCGCACAAGGTTGTGGACACCAGGAGAACAGATAAGCCTTCCCCTACAATTACAAGAAACAGATAAGACTGTTATCTAGGTCTATATACATATATATATATGTCTCTATGATGTGGGCTGGTGATTCGCTGGGCTAACCACGCAGTTAAAGAGAGCTGGACTACAAGTGTATATATACTCCAAAGTGGAGCAGATTTTTTTGCTGATTTTCACATTTGCTGTGTTTAAAGCGACAGGCGCAATAAAGCCTTATTTTTATTTCACCTTAAAACAGTCTCCATTGCATACCTCTGCACATGTCCTCTTACAAACATCATGAGTGCCAGCATGCCAGGGGCACTTTTGAAGTTGAGGGAGCATGATGTGATTTTTGCTCGATTTCTAGGGGGAGAGCACGTACACCACTGAACGTGATAGGAATGGAAGTAGGAAGTCACCCATTTCCAATTACCTTATAGCTACCATAATCGAACAACAAGAACAGAGAGGTCAAGAGCTCACTATTTTTTATTAACATCTTTGTCCTCTTATCTTTATTTAGTGTTGTATGTTCTGGTTTTTCAGTGGTGTGTTACGCTGACTTCAGGAGCTCGCTTTTGCAGGGGTCAGCTGCTGTGCCTCACTGCTAAATGCTGAGATTTTGCATCTGTTAATTCTTAGCACCCTATACACATAGGAATCCCCAACCGAGGAGGAGAAGGGACTTAGTCTTTGCAGGGTAAAGGCTGAAGAAGCATTTTCCTGCCACCCTGCACTGCTCTTACTCCACCCCAATTAAAAAGCATGGAAGTAATTGCAACAAAAGTGACCCCTGAGCCATAAATAAGTTCAACTACATTTTTAAAAAAAATGGAATATGTATGTACTGTATCAAGATAAATAATTATCAAAATTAAAAAGATTAAAGGTGTATCCTCCTTGACTATTATATTAACCTCTGACAGATGGCCATGTTTAAGATCCTCATTTTCTCTCAGGAAAAAGAAGGCAGTTCTTATGGTAGCAGTATAGTGGTGACATATCATAGCAGTGTATATCAGTGTATATCAGTGTATACTGTATCAGTGCATATATGTGTGTGTACATTTGTGTATCTCAGTGTATCTCAGTGTATATGTGTGTGCAGTGGTGGAAGTGTGATAAGGGGTATGGAATATAACTACTTTTTATTTAAAGCTCAATAGTACCACAACTTTTTTATTTATACAGTTTCAGAATTACAATGTTATTTTAAAAAAAAGTCTTATATTGTTATGTGATGACAAAAACTGAGAAAAACAATATTACGTCTATTTTAATACCATTTCAAGCAATAAATGTTGGTAAATATTCTGAACTTTGCTATTTAAAAAAAATTCTGTTTTACTGATAATTGTTTACTTAATCTCTACAGTATGGGGTCCTTGCCTCAGTGAGTCTGATCTGAGCATAACTTCATTGGTAGGACTTGTGACCCTGTGCTACGCTGTATAACAAATTAGAATTATCCCAGGTTGAGAATTTTGGTTTCAATAAAGTTACTTAACAAATAAAACATATTTTTCTTATCCCTCCAGAGATCTTAAAGGGGCAGATTCAGAGAGCTCCGTCAAATTAGGTCAAATAATGTAATGTTGCCTAAATACTATGGATAACGGAAGTCAATATTTCCTGATTTTAACTGGTAGCTACAAAGCTAATTGTATTGCAAAAATAACGTCCATTAGCCAAAGTAGCATCATAATGATATCTGTAATAGCAGGGATGCTCGTATTGCAGAGGCGCGGTAACCAATACACTGCACATGCGTATTAGAAAAAAATAACATGCACTGCAATTAATGCACATGCGTATCATACTAGGTCTGACAAATATATCCTACATTCACTTTAACCCGGTAAGAAACAATCTAGAGTTTATACACTGGCGGCCGACCTGAGTCTAAGTCGGCTAGATCCGCGGCTCTCAGATTATCCCGGTTAGGTCCGGTTTTCTGTTTGTTTCGCCCGGAGTGAACTGCGTTATTTTAGCGCTCGTGATTTTAGCATTTTATTCTCGCCATCTGCAATACTGCAATGCCGTGTAAAAACTCAGGGGGGTGTTTGCGAGCTGTTGTCTTGGAAGTCTAATACCTTCGCGGTTCAACCTACGTCAGTACACAGTCTGTGTGTGCGCACGCAGTAATTGTAAATTTGCATATTAAAAGTATACAGGCATCTCCAGTGCTGTGCTGCTGTACAGTATGTCTCATTGAAAATTGTTGAAACGCATAGGCGTGTACAGTACTATAACAGTGTAACATTTCGGCATATACAGCGCTCTCCCCTCGCTTAGGATAACTAACTGCACTGCAGGGTATTTCAACTTCTTATCTTCTCTACAATGCAGTACATCTCTCCCACACCATTCCTTTGAACATGTGTCTGGTTGCAATCACATTCCTGCTTGACAGCAGGTGATTACTATGCATGCGCCTGTTACTTCGCCCACCACTGCTTGCTTGCTTGAGTGAGTGATCAAAAAAAATGTAAAAAAAAAATTATTGTAATTTTTTTTTCTCCACAAGCCTGCAAAAACCATCTTACTGTATTACGATATTCAATCTGTGCTGTAGCTTTTGACTGTGACCCTGTGCGTTTGACTGCACATGGTTGATTTGTGTGCTTTTTACTGTACGTACTGTATTTGGGTGTGTATTATTATGATGAACTGTCTTTTGAAATTAAAGTATGTCTTTATCTTTGAACTTCATGCAGCTGTACCCTGTAGCCCCCTCCCCCATGAACACACACAAGCCTAGCTCAAGGATTTGAAATTCCACGGAGTCGTTAATTTTCTGAATCTTGACATTGTGTTCTTAATCCGTCCATAGCCGAGCTACAAAGCCTCACTGCGCCTGCGTGTAATCCTTTTTGAGATGGGAGCTAACTGCTTACTGCGCATGACTCACCCAACCCGCCCTCTCCACAGAGTTGTTAATTTTCGGAATCTTGAAATTGTGTTGTTAATCCGTCCATAGCCGAGCTACAAAGCCTCACTGTGCCTGCGTGTAATTCTCTTTGAGATGGAAACTTTGAGGCTTTGTTTACGGCAACGCTTTGGAAAATCCCTTATCGAATTTGATTTGCACAGAGCATCACCTCTCTATGCGCCTGTGTGTAATCCTCTTTCGGATGGGAGCTAGTTGATTCCTGCTCATGCGCCTGTAACTTCACCCACCACTGCTTGCTTGAGTGCCCCCTCAAAAAAAAATTTAATTATGATTTTTTAACTGTTATTTTATCCACAAGCCTGCAAAAACAATCTTGATATTACGATATTCAATCTGTGCATTTGCCTGCACATGGTTGATTTGAGTGCTTTTTATGTAATGTTTTTGGGGGTGTAGGGATCAAATTACAGTACTTTGACGAACTGCCTTTTGAAATTACTGTACTGTACTCCACTCTATGTAATTTCTTTGAACTGCTGCACAACTAATCCTTCATCCCTCCACCATGCACACACAAACTCTTATCAACAGACACCTCCACAGAGTCATTCATTTTCTGAAGTTAGTCATTGTGTTTTTAATCCGTCCCTAGCCGAGCGTCAATCGCCTCACTGCGCCTGCGTGTACTCTAATCCTCTTTGAGATGGGAGCTTGCTGCTTACTGCGCATGAGTCACCCAACCCCCCTCCACAGAGTCATTACTTTTCTGAATATTGTCATTGTGTTCTTAATCCGTCCATAGCTGAGCTACAAAGCCTCACTGCGCCTGCATGTAATCCTCTTTGAGATGGGAGCTAGCTGATTACTGCACATGACTCACCCCACCCCCCCACCCCCCCACCCCCCCACCCCCCAGCCCTTTGAGGCTTTGTTTACGGTAATGCTTTGGAAAATCCCTTCTCGAATTTGAAATGTAAATCTGATTTGCACAGCATTGTGAGAATTGAGAGTTAAAAAAACCATTAACTGATTCATGTTGTTTTGTCATTCATTCTTATTCATTGGTGTACTGTGGGTGTGGGGGGGTGGGTGTTGTCAATGATTATGATTAGCAAGAATGTAAATAAATATTTATTTTATTTTATCAGGAACCAAAAAATACAAATAATACATAATGCAGTCTTTATTAAGTTCTTCTGGCAGATTGAAATTGGATAAACATTTAGAAAACATTTATAAAACATGGATAAACATGAATAATGCACATTTATAAGAATATTATTTAATAATATATACTGTAATGTATAATATATATATATATATATATATATATATATATATATATATATATATAGTAATATTATTTTTTCCGTCTTTATCTTGTTCCTCATTCTGTGTACAGTACAGTAGTTCATTGAGAGAGGAGAGGTTTTGTGTACATCATTACTGCTGCTTATATACTGTACATTTGACTGTACAAACAGATTAGACTGGACACAACACCCCACCTCCCCCCAGGCCACCCTTTTTTCCTGAAACGACAAGAAAACAAAAAATTAGTGCAGTTATGTGTGTATTGTATTATGGCATTGTGTGATGTGTAGTACTACTGTACTGTAGATGGCTGGTGCTGCTTTCTCTGGAAAGAAAAATATTGAGCAGTTAGTAGGCAGTTACTGTACTACTGTCAAACGAGTCTATACTGGAACTACTGTATACTCTGACTACTGTTAAATACTATGTAACCAGATGGCTGGTGCTGCTCTCTCTGTAAAGAAAAAACTGTAACTACTGTATACTCTGACTATTAGGAACAAAAAAATATGTGCCATACTTACCTGTATCATACTGTACTTACAATACTACAGTACAGTACTACTTTCCTGATGCTTGCCCATTACGCGCGATCACAATGGGCAACACAGTCGCAATATGGTCTATATATTTATTGCAGCGTTCCACGGTGAGTACCTCGTTCCAAAAACTCATTATGCCTTTCAACAACTCGTCCTTTTTGGAGGGTTTCACCGCTTTATGGATATGGTCCTTCAGCTGATGCCAGACCATTTCTATCGGATTGAAGTCTGGCGATCTGTCATTGGAAAAAACGGACAATTAGTTTAAGAGATACAGTACACAGTAAAAACAGTGGGAATAAAATGAGACACGGTTACCGCACTTACTCCGCTGGCGTCTTCACCCAGTTGATACCGCGCTCAAGGATATGCGCTGTTGACGCGGTGTGCTTCAGATCGTTGTCCTGGTAGATACGGTGACCATTCGGGAACTCGCGTGTGATGTATTGCACTATCTCAGGGACAATGTTGTCTTGGAAGAAAGCTTTATTCATGATTCCTATAGCAAGAAAAGAAAAGTGCTCATAAAACTGCACACTAATACAGTACAGTGCATACAGTGAGGCTACACTAGGAAAGTACAGTGCATAAGGCTACATTATATTTTATATATTTTACCTTCAAAGATGACAATGCATCCTGGTCCATGCCTAGAGATGGCACCCCACACATGCAGCTTTACGGGGAGTTTTGGACGCGGCTTCAAAGATATGCAGCCTTTTTTGTGGAATGCAAAGGTTGCAAATCTCTCCAGCGTCACAGAAGAGTCGTCAGTGAAGATGCAATCCTGGAACGTTTCTCCACTGTCGATCCATGCCTGGGCCTGGACCACTCTTTTTATTTTGTTTACGTCCTGTATCATGGGGTACGCTCTGTAATGACAAGGAATAAATAATTTTAGCGGTACAGTACAGTTTCCTAAACAACACTTTTACCTCCTGTACTGTCCAGTACTAACCTCACACGTCCATATTTTCATCCAATGCTGTGTCTCATCTTCTTTATGCTGGTCTCGGATACAGTGAGATTGTGATTTTCTTGCAGAGTGTATTTGACCCTTAATGCACTCTTCTCATCATTCTCCTCACTTATTTTGTCCACCAGAAGAGTTGTCTCCCTACAATTTAAAGAAAAACAATCCGGTAAGTAAAAATATTAGAGACAGTAGATCAACAGGATACAATATATTGTTCTATTAATATGCAGCAATATAAAAAATATATATACTGTTGTAATATAAATATAAAAAATATATATACAGTACTGTTGTAATATAAATATAAATATAAAAAATATATATACTGTTGTAATATAAATATAAATATACAAAATATATATACTGTTGTAATATAAATATACAAAATATATATACTGTTGTAATATAAATATAAATATACAAAATATATATACTGTTGTAATATAAATATAAATATACAATATATATATACTGTTATAATATAAATAGAAATAGAAAAAATATATATACTGTTGTAATATAAATATAAATAGAAAAAAATGATATACTGTTGTAATATAAATATAAATAGAAAAAATATATATACTGTTGTAATATAAATCTACAGAAATAACAAAAATATTAGATAGAGTACTGTAGATCTACAGTACATTATTTGATATAAAAACATTTTTTAAGTTGTATAAATATACTTACGCATTTGTCACCCTTGGTGCCCTTCTGCGTTCTCTGTTTTTGCTGGCACAACGAGGCCAGACCAGCGTTGGATAGCAGCAATTCGGTGTCCGCTCGTGTACATCTCCTTAATTCGGATGCTGAGATCCTTGGAAATCTTTTTAACAGGCATTGCTGCAAGTAGAAAGAAATACAAACACAAGAATGTATATTCGATGTTTAGTCGATATGTATTCAATGTGCAGTGAATCTACAAAATGGATGGTGTATTTATACGGTAATGACTCACATTAGAGTACGCCCACTTTCAACATCTGTACCTCGCCGCCATGCATAAAAGGTTACACACTTTGCATAGCCCACCACTCGATGATCTTTATCTGAACTTGCCCTTGTCCAGATACAGCATTATGCCATCTGCTTCCATGGATCAACCCCGATTATACGGACGCAGGAACCCACTCGCCTCTGCCGTGCATGTCATGCAGAAAAAGCGAAAGGCGGTTGCCGTATCCACACCAAGGCAAAAGCAACAGGCTAAGGCCAATAAAGAAAACCTTCTGCTGACCTCAAAGGTTAAGGATTTTCATAGACGTCAGCCTTATTATGTCAAGAAGAAATACGGTGATGTACTCTCAACGCAAAACGAATGGCAGCCAACCCATCGAACCCGCAGACCACTTCCTCACATACGCTTCGACGACTCTGCCGCCGCTGTCCCGGAAATCTTCAGCTCGTCTTCTCCACCCCTCGTCGTCGACGCTGCCGCCACCCTCCCGGAAACCCACAGGCCATCTTCTCCAGTTCTATCCGACGACGCTGCCGCTGGTGCCTCTGAAATCCACGGGTCACTATCTCCTTTGCTCTTAGACGACTCTGCTTCTCGCCCGGAAATCCAAAGGTCACTTCCTCCATCCCTCTTCGACGACGCTGCCGCTTCTCCTCTACCGGATATCCAAAGGTAACCTCCTCCACCCTTCTTCGATGTCGCTGCCGCTTCTCTCCATGGAACCCCCATCTCATCCTCCGTTGCACCCATCCACCCAGATGTCCACAGCACGCCATGCACAAGAAGCAGCTCGTTAGACTGGATGCTGAATGGGATAAGTGTGGATATCCCCGGGAACTCTATTGTGCTGGCAAAGATAGATCTGCTTCTGGAGACCATGCTAAATGTGGAGCAACGGATGCTACATATGGATCAACGGATGCTAGATATGGATCAACGGATGCAACATATGGATCCACGGATGGATCGACGAATGGAGAAGATAGGGGCTGACATAGCGGGTATACCTCATTTGCTTGGTGTTCATGCCTCTGTTTCCCCGACGCCGGAGCAGGAGGGTGGCATGGATGTGCTGAATGGGAGCATCGACCCCCTTACATCACCAAGCGCACCCCCTCCACCAGAAGATGTAGTGTACATGTATGCCGTTGAGGAGGACATGACAACCCCTTCAAGACATCGTCAGGAGACAACACGGCGACAAAGACCGGAGGAAAGCTTCCTCACAGACAACCTACCATCGCCCGTCACCTCAAGCACACCCGCTCGTAGAAGACCTACATTCGCTCGCATCGATACGGTGCCCGACATCACCCTGCACGATCTGCCACTGGCACTCAGGGAGAAGTATAGGGTGATGAGTGCTGGTGCACCCCACAAGTATGCCTTGTTACTTTTTAAGCACCATGTGCCCTACTCTTGAACTGCGACTGGGCCTTCAGAGTGAACTACGAAGGAAATCGTGTAAAAAAGGCGCTTCCTGCCAATTTAAAAAAGACCATTCTGGGGGAATTGCGGCGCTTTTATACAATTACAGATCCTGTAATGAAAGGCGTTCGAGACTGCATTAATGGCGTTTTGCGCCATGCAAGGAATCGGCCATGGCGGACAATCTGGTAGACTTTCTGGTTTAATCACGGGTACTGTAAGACCATACTGTTGTGCTAAACTGTACTGTACATGTTTTGACCTGCTGTAGTTAAATAAAGGAGATGTTGTTGTGTGTTTTTTAACTTGTATTTATACAGAAATGTTTTAACTTGCTGTACACACGCACAGGACCTGCACAATTCCAGTCCCTGAGGGCCGCAAACAGACCCGGTTTTCAAGGTTGTCCTGAAAACCGGGCCTGTTTGCTGCCCTCGAGGACTGTACTGGTGCAGACTGTTTTGCACACCATCCCACTGTATATGTTTTGACTTGCCGTTCTTTAATAAAGGAGATGTTGCGTTTTGTATATTTTATGAATAAAGAATTTGTTTTTATAACATGTGACTGTAAACCATACTGACTGACTGTAAATGTTTTTACTTTCTGTACATAAATGTTTCCACTAGCAGTAAACCATACACCTGTTGATGTTTTGAATTGCTGTGCACTTAAAATGTTTCTACATTGTACAGTATTTGTAAATAAATGTTTTTGTACTTACTACACCAATAAAAGAACATGTTGATTTGTTTTACATTGTTCCATTGGCTCCTTTGCTACTGTAACAAAAAACAGTGTTTCTAGAATGTACACTACTGTCCAGGCATACTGTACTGTATACTGTAGGCATGCTCAGTACAAGAGTAGTAAAAAAAATAGAAGACACATACTGTACTGTACTGTATGTACTGGCACTGTATAGAAGACACATACTGTATGTACAGTACTGTAATACATGTAGAATAAATGCATAGTTTTAATTTTTTCGGGTTTACTACACTGTATACTGTATATAAAAAAGTATTGTATACTGTACGGCCAGAAAACATCAGCATACTGTTTCAGGTACAGTATTCTATCCTAATCAATAACAACGGCCACTAAACTGTAGACTCCGGTACGTGGGTTTCTAAATCCGATTCAGCAATGTGCAGGCATTGTTACACAAAGCGATATTATCCATCAAAATCCCTCCATTAGCCGTTTTCTTTTCTGAGGAAAAACAAAAAGAAAAGTTTTACTGTAATGGTCAGCCCCCTAAAGAAGTTCCCAGCCAGTCCCACCAATAATTTTCTCGGGGGGGCGTCTCCTGTTCACATGCGCATGCGCCTACCATCGATGTAATGACACGCATATGCGTTTCAAGAAGGTTCCAATGCGCATGCGCCTAGCGTTCCACCAATTGTTCAGTATCTGCAGCACAGTACTGGAGAAGCCGCTCAGCCAATAATATTGCTTACAGGAGAATCGCTTGACTTTTGAATCGCGCCGATATTGATACTGTATTGTCAAAATAAAAAAAACACAGAAAATAATACGGCAACAATACTCACCATAGAATTTCCCATTTAGCTGGCGCCGGCACCGGGCCACTGCCAGTCCAGTGTTCTTGATCATCCACGTCGATAGTTTGCAGCGGGACTAGTACACCTGTAGTGAGCTGATGAGGCTGGAAATTGCTTAGGTACATGCAAGCTTGATCGAAACTGCACGCGAAATCCGGCTCAGGCTTGCTGGATAGACAGCAAGGGTTGTCACTGACGGTGGGACCGTTATTGGAAGCCGGTGCTGGTGCATAGCTTGGCAGCGACTGTCGTTTCTTAGTTGGTTTTAACACGACCTTTCGCCTTTTGCCGTCTGCATGATCATAGATAAAGGAAAAAGCCAGTGATACACACCAATACCCTCCAACAAATTGTGGCTCAATACGATAAAAACAGGGATCGCCTTTTCCTTATTGCACGCTTCCACGTATGAGGAGCTGGCGAAAATTTGTAAAAGTCATAGTTTTCGACAAAATACTGATAAATTTGAACAACTGTTGCCATCTTATCATCTGTTGCATTAATTGCTGCCCATATCAAATACGCGTAACTTCTGTCGGGTTTTTGGAAAACAGGCTGCACTTGAACACTCCTGGCGACGGCTCTCTGGAGAATACTATAACAGAAACTGGTCTTTGTCTTTATTTAATATGAAAAGCCTAAATTGATACATTTTTGCAACCTCTTCCTTCAGTCTCAAGTCCAATTTACAATAGCACACTGTGGTATCTTTTTTAAACGAAACACCTGCAAGTCGACACATTACTGAAGCGCATGCGCATTACAATTCATGAATATCTGCCATCTGGCGGACACGCGAAGACTTGCAACCTATTAAATCCGAACCATTCTCAACAAACACATCAACCGTGTGTCAACCTCGCATGACCCGCGCACGACCCGTGGCTGAGAACGCAAAATGAATGCGGCATGCTCCCGGTGAAGTGCGTCGCATTCCAGGAAAAAGCCAGGGAAAAACCGGCGATGTGTTAGAATAAAATGAGCCGCAGCAGTAACATGGACTTCATGACACTTTATCAGATGCATGTCTTGATGTGTTTCTGACTTTAATATTATTCATTATATATCTTTATATGACGCTTGTAACTGTTTCAATGGAAATCATGTTTAGGAGAAGACTTTAAAAAGGACTCATCGTTGGGACAGATTGATCACGGTTAACTTTGAGGATGATTCCTCCGTGTTCACCCTAGCCTTGATGCTCTGATTCCCTTTACAATAATCCCATATCTCCCAATCACGGAGTTCTCTTCTTTCCCTGCCAGGTTTTGCATTGTCTGTATTCCTCTGCAAATAGTTTTGGACAAAAAGAAAAGGTAGTTCCAGCCCAGATCTGTTCTGTATTCCTTGTTTGGAAATTAACAATGAGCCACATCACAGGAGGTAGCTAGCCCCAGGTTACCGAGATATTTGAAGAAAAAAAATGGTGCCGTTTTGTACATGAAAAAACACAAATATTACTGCTGGGTCCCAAATAGAAAGTTGCAACCTCATCTCCTGATGACATTTCACGTTTCTATTGGGCGTGGGAGCTAGCACTGACCCAGCAGCCTTTTTGTATCCAGTAGGGAAGCATTCTGGCCCAGTGGACAAAACAGCTTGTCACTCGGCTACTGTGGGATCCCTGGATGTTGGAGAGACCATGAATATACCTTATGGCCCCGGTCTGGGGAAGAGAAAAAAAATTGTGAGCAGCATGAATTTTTACAGACCCATTGTGATGTGTTTATTGATAGCAGAGAGTGCTACATATGCTTTTAGTACAGCATGTTTTGTTATTCTACTCTGTCATCATAAAATTAAACATTTTGGATTATCGAATCCGAAGTGCTGTTTTAGAGATGTGTTTTCCTTTAGAGTATCTGCTCTCCTTATGCACCACCACTGTAACCCCTTTTTTACTTCTATTTTGGGGTACTCTATGTGGGATTCTAAAGAGGTGATCCCTTAGACCTTTTCTCCTTTTGTGGGTTAACGATATAGATAAGCAAGTTGCTCATAGGACATTCCTAGGCTAGATGGAACAAATTTAAAACACACACATAAAATCATATACTATAGTATTGCATTCATTACTACCACTATTAGTATTCACAGTGTTTATAAAGGCATGTACAAGTTATGTCTTCCCAAATGCAATGAATACTTAGGTCCGTATACATCAACCAACAGTAAAAGTACATTAATATCACACCCGGTTAATTACCGCAATTTTACAGTGAATTAGGATTGGTTGATTGTTCTTTGGTTCCTTAATTTAACTTTTGAGGCTGAAGTGAGGGAACCACATGGACCATCAACCAAGAGGATTGTGACTGACCTTCTGTGATGACACTGTCACTACTGTATATAAGGCCAAGGCAATCTCAGAAGACTGGAATTCTGGGAAGCGGCCATGTCCTGTGGTAAAGATAGAAGAGAAGCAAGAAGACATCTTGAAAGAAAAGAAGAAGTCACCACTGGTAAAAAAAAAGAATACATTATTAGGTCTCTTTTTTATCAGATCTGAAATTTTGAACGGATCCAATAAAATAATGCGTTATTTTTGCCGATACAAATTGATGTATTGCATTTCATTACCGTTCAAACACTCTGAAGATATACAATAAGTCCCTAAAGGGTTTACATACTGTACTTACTAACATGTAATCTTTTACACTTAACATTGGGGTTACTAAGGATCAGAGTTACAGTACCAATCGTGGCAACTCCCTGTATATACTGTAAATCTATGCAATATATTCCTGGCATCTTTGACAGGGAACTAGACCATACTGCATCAGTACCAGTATCTTAAAGGAAAATTAAATATTGTGTGCACTAAAATTGTGCGTTAGATAAAATCTGTCAAACAAAGAGCAGTGGCAATTTTCATGAGTTTTGAAGCTTATCCCTTGTCATCTTTTCACAAGATAGTAGTAGAATGATATAGAATCTGAAGCACATTAAATAAATAGTCAGTCCATTGCTGTTTTGAAAGATAAAAGTCATTTAAAATGAGAATTGTATGTAATTTCTCCAGGTCACACTTGTCCACTTTATATGAGGAGCAAACACATTCCTTGAGCACCAGTAACTTTTGAAGCACGTTGTCTGCAATATAAATCAGTAGGGTACACAATGTTTTATGACAACTGGTAGAAGGTTATTTTCTATAGCAATTTCTTTTAGGATCAAGGGAGAAATCAATCTAGACCGTGGCAAGAAACTGTTTCCTTATTTTAATGATCGGGACCCACAAAGGTGTGATCATTGCTTAGGCGCAAGAAATAAAAAACAATTTATTAACAAGAGCGCATACATTTTATTTACGTGGATCAATATTCAGCTAAGCAATCAACTAGATACCTTCTATGTCACTAAGGAAATAATTAGTAGAAATGAAACCCTTCCCCTGGTAGTCATAGTGACTAGTAATGTCACTATGGGGTATGGATGGGGATAGAAGATTCCAGATCAGATCTTAGTGGACCCAGAGTGAGGGGGATCATGTAAATCCTGTTAGTCTGCACTACATGTGTTAGTGGTAGAATCACTTTCTTGTTTTCCAGCTAGGGAAGTGCCACTTCTAAAGATAGGCCCCTCTATATGCCTCTGAGCATGTTCCATCCACAAGAGGGGATGGTCAGGTACTCCAAAGGAGGTTCCTTATGCCCGAGTCTTGAAGTATCCCTTTAGAATTACTAGGGGGTACGAGTCTACTTGGTTCAACCAAGAGTCTTGGTTTGTGTAATCTCTTATGCCATAGGGAACCCTGCCTAGGGATTCCAGTAAGGTGGGAACAGCATCATTCAAGTAATGGAGGGTTACTGTACGATACTATGAAGTGCCTCTGAGTAATGATGCCTGAACACCCCTAAAGAAGAAATTTATGTGTGTTCCTTTAAATAAAGTTAAAGAAACATTCCTGGTGCCCTCTTCTTATTGCTCACCATCAGCCCCACATGGACGAGGCGCGACCGCGGGGCTGAGATTGGGATTGATATAGAACGCCGAACATAACCGCGAGGGCGTGTCTAGAGTGTAGGATAGTCTTGCAAGCCGGGTCAGGGTTGTAGAGGACAGCGTAAACGTGATACTTGCCGGGACTAGGAGTGAACAGTAGCGGATCGTTGGGGTACGTAGCTTGAGTCAGGATTGGCGAGAGCAGAGTCGTCGTAATCCAAAGCCAGGGTCAGTGCAGGAGAGATCAGAGTCATCGTATCCAAAGCCAGGGTCAGAGCAGGAGAGAGCAGAGTCGTCGTATCCAAAGCCAAGGTCAGAGCAGGAGAGAATCACAAAGTCCAAGGTACTAGACAGGGTCAGGCAGCAAGGTAAGAGGCAAACAGGCTACTGTAGGTGCAGTGAGGTTCAGCGTCACAAACAGAAGTTATGCTCGGAAAGGAAAGAGCGTTCAGACAGCATATTTAAAGGACCTCCCACCAATGGGAGGCATCCAGGAAGCAGAAGCGCTATCTCTGATAAGCTGCTGGATCGTGAAGGTGAGTCCCATTACACAGCCGATTGAGACAGAGGTGGAGCCTCTAGAGCAGGCCTGCAAAACATACGGCCCGTGGGCCGCATGCGGCCTGCCGGGGCACCCGGTGTGGCCCGCGACGGACCCCTTTCACCCCCCCCTTCACCCCCCTTCTTCACCCCCCCCTTCGCCACCCCCCTTCACCCCTCCCCTTCACCCCTCCCCTTCACCCCCCCCTTCACCCCCCTTCCAGAAGGAGCGCGCTCCAGCATTAAGTAGGAGCACGCTCCAGCAGTGTCTCTGTAGCTAAACCCCTCTGGAGATCCTAACAGCTCTATTGGCTAATACTGCCCACCTGATCGGGGCGCCCCAGGGGATCCTGGGATACGTAGTTTCCTTGTGGAGCATTACCCAACATGGCCGCCGCTGGTCTATGGCACTGCACATGCGGCAGCTTCTTGCTCACCACCGGTATGTCAGGCACCCTTTCTGTCTACTGCTCTCTCCTCTCCCCCCCCTATCCTGGGGGGGAGGGGGCTGCTGACATGGGAGGAGGGGGCTGCTGACATGGGAGGGAGGATGGGGCTGCTGACATGGGAGTAGGGGGGGGGAGCTGCTGACATGGGAGGAGGGGGGCTGCTGACATGGGAGGAGGGGGGGGCTGCTGACATGGGAGGAGGGGGGGGATGCTGACATGGGAGGAGGGGGGGGCTGCTGACATGGAGGGGGGAGAGTGATGTGAGTTGCAGGGGGGAGAGTGATGTGAGTTGCAGGGGGGAGAGTGATGTGAGTTGCAGGGGGGGGAGAGTGATGTGAGTTGCAGGGGGGGAGAGTGATGTGAGTTGCAGGGGGAGAGTGATGTGAGTTACAGGGGGGAGAGTGATGTGAGTTGCAGGGGGGGAGAGTGATGTGAGTTGCAGGGGGGAGAGTGATGTGAGTTGCAGGGGGGGAGAGTGATGTGAGTTGCAGGGGGGGAGAGTGATGGGAGGTGCAGAGGGGAGAGTGATGTGAGTTGCAGGGGGGGAGAGTGATGTGAGGTGCAAGGGGGGAGAGTGATGTGAGGTGCAAGGGGGAGAGTGATGTGAGGTGCAAGGGGGGAGAGTGATGTGAGGTGCATGGGGGAGAGTGATGTGAACTGCAGGGGGGGAGAGTGATGTGAGCTGCAGGGGGGAGAGTGATGTGAGTTGCAGAGGGGAGAATGATGTGAGGTGCCGGGGGGGTGGGATGAGTGTGGTGTGCAAGGGGGTATTGTGTGTTTGATGTGGAGGGGGAGTATTATGTGTGTGGGTGAGGGGGAGAGATGGGGGTATGAGAGATAGATGCGGAGTATCGCAAAGGTTGATAGGGAGGGGTTCTGGGGGAGATATGAAGATGATGATGAAGGGAGCTGGGGGAGATATGAGGATGATGATGAGGGGTGCTGGGGGAGATATGAGGATGATGATGATGAGAGGTGCTGGAGGAGAGATGATGATGATGATGATGATCATGATGATGATGATGATGATGATTTTACCCGTGCGGCAAAAATATTTTTTCCTTGGAGTAGTTCGGCCCTTCTCACTTTACGAGTTGTGCAGGCCTGCTCTAGAGAGTGCGCGCGCGCCGTGCGTAACCTGCGCATCACGCCGGCGACCTGGTGGCGCACCACCAGTGCACACCATGGCACCCACGTCAGTACGGGGGCTGAGACCGGAGACGGGACCCACGGAGACAGGGGAGGAGCGTGGGGTACTGTTGTGCTGTGTAGCTCTGATGTCAGAGTGGGGGCGGGATCGAGATACAGAGATCGCAGAATGCCGGGGAAACCGCGCACCTCGCGTGCATCGCGCGTCAATGCCAGAGGCAAGAGAGTGCACTCTGGACACTGGAATCGCAGAGACCGACGGAGCCCGCGCACTGCACTTGCGCCGCACATGAGCACAACAGCTAGAATGCCTTTCCTGAGTGCCACTGGATCCAGACGGGCAAGTGAGGGTTAAGGGGAAAGAACCATCAGAATGGCGAGTCCTCACACAGCCATGAGAATTAAGGCAAAAGAACCACTGAATCAAGTCCTGTTGGCCAGGAGAAGAGGTGTTACATATGATTGAATGGTGATAAGTGCAAATGCCATACATTTTAGTTTGTACTGCATGCATAACGTTTTTTGTGTGAATTATATTGTACATAAAATAAATGACATAAGAAACAACTACTGAATTTTTTTAATCACCAACATATGAAGATCGTCTGGAACTCTAAAAGTAAATGCCATTTACTTGTGCACATAGCGGTTCTGTACTATAGGCCCAATGACTCAGCTATACCATGCTAATTAAGTTACAGTAGGTGGTAAAATAGTGTAACTAATAAATAGTAATTCAGGTAGAGTGTTATTAAATGTGTAGAAAAGAGGTGATGCTCAAGTACCTGGTCCTACATAATGTCCATATAATATACTCCACTGATAAGAAGGATAGACACGCTGGGTACTATAAGCAGTGAAACAGTGATACCAGTCACAATCTAAACCTATTTAAGGGGCTCTATATTACCCTGAAGGTAGGGGATGAGCATGAAGAATACCCCTCCCCTCCTCATTGGGTTGGCCCTTAGGTAGTGTGTACTCACCTTGTCCCCAGCAGTCCTCCTAGGCGTGCAGCTGTATCCACATCCAGAGATTCCAAAACAATGTGTGTACAGCGCACAACACGTGATACCTCTGATATATGCTAATTTACATTATTGAAATATACTTTGCATATTCAAATTAAGGTATTTCCAAGGTATCCCAGGTGTGTTCACAGGTATATCTCCATGCGTTGTTTTGGGAGGAATGTAGGTCAATGAGTAAGCTACTAAGTAGGACTCCTCTCATCCTCTCTTTCTCCCGTCAGCACAATCTACAGTATACTTCAGGCTGTGATTTATTTTTCTCTTTCAAATTTTTACACAGGTTACATTTTTCAAAGTTTGAAATAAACCTGCAAATTTTGCAAGGTTCATGATCTTACTGTAGGTCCATCTATATTACTTCTCTCTGGTGACTCTACAGTATATAGCAGTGCAAGCAGACAGGCAATTCTTTGCTGTTAGTATGCGGCAAAGGTAAGGATCTTAGAGTATAAAATAATTTCAGGACAACTTAGAAAATGGTAACAGTGATGAAAAAGGTCTGAGTAGAGCATAGACAATGAATAAGGGAGGAACAAGAGATGTAAGGTAGAGAATATTGAAAGAAGGGAGATTGGATCTAGAATACTACATGTAGCCAGGTCATCTGATGGCTACTATTCTGCCCTTTGGCTGGCAGTAAACCCTGGTACAGCCAGGTTGCCAGTAATTGCTATGGTGTTTTCCCCCTCCGAAGGGCTGCATTTGAGTGACAGCGGGAGGCAATGACATCAGGCTTGGGCATTACCAATCTTGAGCCAGACTTGGTGCCCTCCTCCTTGCAGTACTTAAAGGCAAGACCGCCCTAAATTTAGTAGTGTCCTTCCCCCTCTGAGGAAGGCAGGTCACACAACTGGGAGCCTGAGATTGGGGCCTTCCCTTGTGCTCTTCCCTCTGTGGGAGAGTGAGTGTGGACCATACCTCTGCCTCTGCTAGGGAGGTGGGTAAGAGCTAGGATGGCTGCGGGTGCCCTTTACCTGTAGTAATGGTCCAGGGACAATCATTCAGTGAGAACTGAGAGTACTGCATCGGTCAGAAGCCTGCCATATAACTGTGCTGTACACAGTGAATAAACCGTTCCTGTTGTTATATACTGTACCTCCTGCCTGGTGTGTGACCTTACTGGGGGGAGAGGTAATAAGTTATACCTTGGGAGATCACCTTCAGCTCCTGGAGCCTACAGCAGAGGGAGGTTCTGCACTGCTAAACAGATATGTGGGGTATGAACCCCAGAAGCCTAGTCCTGTGTCCGCACTACCATCTTCGGACGACTCAGCCCTCCTGTAACCAGCAGGTATATGCACCATACACCGTAGTAATGGACAAATCTCCCACCGGATGGGAGAAAAACCGTCACATACAGAAAATAAGGGAAGGGCAGCAGTTCAATCTCATCTTGTAACAAGGTTGTGATAGCCCTGTTAGAACAGTTGTAATTGTGCAAGAATGAGTGACTACATCAATAGTGTCTTAGGCATTTTTATTGCAGCTCACAGAACTGACTTTCTGCTTTTCCATTTGGTGAAAGTTATTAGTAGACCACTGAAATAATGTTTAGCCAAAGAAAGAGAGCATCACGCTCAACAGCTTGTCTTGGAAATATATTCTGTTAGAATAGAAAAATCCGATACTGGTACTCAAACATTCTTGCACATGTTGGAAGTAGTCAATCAATTATACAGCAATATATTTTTTTGGGTAGAACAGGGGAACAAGAGCAAAGGTCCGTCAGTTTTAAGTAACAAAGTTATAAGAAGAGTTGATTCTTTACAATTATATGTAGGAGTGAATGGTTCGACTGAGCAGGTGTGTTGGATGTTTGTGGTATGAAGGATTTCTGATTTCTCGTAATTGTGCATTTGTATTCTATTGCACGTCCTGCTTTATTGCTTGTAACTGTATTGTTTTATTTTTAATTAAGATTTATATTAAGTACTGAGCACACAATTTCATAGTACTAAATGTTGATATTTCTTTGTAGATACACTCATTTAAACTTAATTTATACAAAGTATGTACATAATGAACTCATCCTGCTAGAATCATATTCATTAAACACTACTTATTAAATGTATCCAGTGCTATACAAATGTAATGTTAGAAATAACTGAGAGCAGTAGCGTTAAAAACTGTAAATTACAGAAATAAGCCTTAAAAAACATAAAACCGCGAGACCCGGTCAGGATTGAGGAGCCAGGGTCGTGTAGCCAGGTCAGGGTAGAAGAGTGTGGGTAGGTCGAAGTACTTGCCGTAGTTAGGGGTTGGCCATAGTTAGGGGTTGGAGAGAGAAGAGTGGTCGAGATCCGTGGTTGAGGAGAGGAGAGAGATTGAGTCCTGTAGCGAGCCAAGGTCCAGTGGTACGAGAAGTGAGGTCCGGCCACGAGCTGGGGTCACAACAAAGAGAGCAAGACAGGGCACAGCACATAAAAAGTAGTTTATGCTTAGCAATGTAGCAGAGAGCTGACTGGGTATTTAAAGGGCAGACAGCCAATGGGAGGAATGCAAACAGCTGCAGATTAAGGAATGTGGAGTAGCCAGTAGCAAGGTAAAGAGCACTCAGACATAGACTGTCCACTGATAGGAAGGGGCGGGTTGTACAGAAGGTGAGGAATAACTGTGAGGATCAAGGAGACGCGCCGCCCGCCGCGCTTCTCACTCACCACCGTCCGCTGCCAGGGCTCCGGTGACCACCCCGCAGCTGACTCGCGTGCGCGTGCCTCACTCCACTCTTGAACTCGTGCATGCTCACGCTGGCACCGGGGACCTCCTCAGGGCAATCAGGGATAATGATCTCACCAGATTCCTGCTTCAGCTACTCCAACCACAGTCCGCACTGTTAGCACACCTCCTCACTGTAGTTCTGACTGGACGCTCTCACCTACATATGCTCAGCTATGCCACTGACACTTTGGCTGAGCATAGTTCCAGTTGCGTTGCACTCACCTCTTCTCTGCCTCCACAGTCTTGCCTTGTCTTGCTGCTTACCTTCCTGTGTACTGACCCGGCTTTCCACGACCATCCGCTCCTCTCCAAACATGACCTCGGCTAACGGACTACGACGACTCTGCTCTCTCCAAACCCTGACATGGCTAATAATACCTGCAATGTTCTGTACCTCTCCTCCTCTGATCCGGCAAGTATATAGACCATCTGCAACTCTCCAAACCCGACCCGGCTACCCCGACCAACTCTACACTCCAAACGCGCCCCCGTGGCTGTGGGTGGCATAATATCCTATTCCCACCTCCGCACAGCTTCACAATAACTAAGATAATTAACTCCTTGTTTGCTTGTGTCTGCACGGCGTCTGCGCGTAGGCAGCGTGTGCCGCCGGTTGCCCGTGATGTCACGGGGGTGAAGCCTGGGGACGGTTCCTACGGTTTCCATTCCTGGCAGGTCGGCACCTCACGTTGCGACTGCATTGCCCACAATGCTGTCCCGCGTGGTTGAGTCACGCTTGTTAGTAGTGTGCATGTGGTGCAGACGGAGGTCCGCCCGCCTCTATCATGGCGGAGTGTGACGCATCCCGGGGCGGGGTCTAGCCCCAATCCTGACACATGTAAACTGAATGACAAAATAAAGAAGTACAGCAGGGCCCTACTAATAGAGCGGGTTCCGTTTCAGGCTTCAACTGAAAAGCGGAAATCGCCGAAAAGCGGGGCCCTAGCGATTCATGCAAAAATGATGTGCATTGCTTACCTTAAAAAGATATTTTAACATCGGGCACCATTTCAAGTGATCCCGCTACGTTATCTAGCGTGGGAAGTGAAGGGAAAGACCAATTGTGCACCGACTCGCACTACTTCCGGTTCTATGGTGGCCCAAAGCAAGTGTATGGTTTCCCCAAAGCAGAGAAGTCATCTCAGAGCACTCCTGACAACTAGGAAGCATCATATGGCAAACATTCACTGCATCCATAGCGCAACCACAGTGGGTAAGAAGGCACAGAGATTGCAGGTACTGTACAGTAACCCAGGCACAGAGCTGGGTAAAGGGGCACATGGAGGACACTAACCCAGGCACAGAGCTGGGTAAGGGGGCACATGAAGGACACTAACCCAGGCACAGAGCTGGGTAAGGGGGCACATGAAGGACACTAACCCAGGCACAGAGCTGGGTAAGGGGGCACATGGAGGACACTAACACAGGCACAGAGCTGGGTAAGGGGCACATGAAGGACACTAACCCAGGCACAGGCTGGGAAAGGGGGCACAGGGATGACACAATAACCTGGGTACAGAGCTGGGTAAAGGGGCACATGAAGGACACTAACCCAGGCACAGAGCTGGGTAAAGAGGCACATGGAGGACACTAACCCAGGCACAGAGCTGGGTAAGGGGGCACATGAAGGACACTAACCCAGGCACAGAGCTGCGTAAAGGGGCACATGGAGGACACTAACCCAGGCACAGAGCTGGGTAAGGGGGCACATGAAGGACACTAACCCAGGCACAGAGCTGCGTAAAGGGGCACATGGAGGACACTAACCCAGGCACAGGCTGGGAAAGGGGGCACAGTTATGACACAATAACCCGTGCACAGAGCTGGGTAAAGAGGCACATGGAGGACACTAACCCAGGTACAGGGTACAGTTATCCGGACACAGAGGAGGTTATCGCTCCTGCATACAGTAGCTTCGATATAGAGCTGCAGCACTCAAGCACAGAACCAGCATCCCTGCCAACACGCATATCAAGAAAAAGGCTCACACAGCATTGTACAGGTGCCTTGGAGGCATATTTTATTGTGTACAGTAGCATGACAACCACTGAACACTGTGCTGTACTCTACACTGAATACTGTACTGTATAGCAGCGGAACGCAAACTGAGGGGGGCGGGAGATTTTTCTGGGGGGGGGGGGACGTGGGCCGTTGCAGAGGCCCCGCGCTCTTCCCGCAGGCATTTAATGCCGGGGGATCGCACGAGGCCCCTGCAACAGGAAACTTACCTGGAATCAGACGCATCTCCATGGCAATGCGACATCATGTAACGTTATGTCGCTGCATTATCCAAAAACTCTGCAAATCTGTGAAAAAGTGAAAATGCAAAAAATACAAAACTTGCACATACAGTAGGCTATCAAACAGTACTGTAAAAAGGAACAGTACAATAAAGAATAACAAATGCAGTACAGTACTGTAACTACCGTTTTTTCCTGTAACTACAGTACTGTATATTTATTGTCCAAAGGATGAAGTTGATGGCACTTCATCATCATAGGACTCAACACATCTTATTCGTTTTGATGATGGAGAATTTGATGAATCTAGCAGGAATTTTTGTTGATGTTACTGTTGGATTTGAAGATTCTTCAAGGTTAGCTGTTGCAGTTGAAGGTTGTGATGGAACTTTCTTAAAGTACGAAAGCAATGTAATTTGCCTTGAGGATTGCCGTCTCCTTTCCCTTAGAGTTTTGTTATAGCATGCAATCCCATTTGGAAGGCTTGCATTCACTTTAGAACTTCGTTCGAAATTTGGATCAATCCTCTCAAAAGCTGCCATCCCCTTTTCGATACAGTCGATAGCTTCTTCCAATCCCTTGGTTGTCATTTCTCTAGGGACAGCAGGACTATCATCAGGATGTGACTCCTCATTGCAAAACATCCTTCTTTGCTCATCAATCATAGTTACATAGTTACATAGTAGATGAGGTTGAAAAAAGACGTACGTCCATCAAGTTCAAGCTATGCTAAATTTAGACAACACATACTTTATTCTATATCTATACTTACTTATTGATCCAGAGGAAGGCAAACAAAAAACCCCATTAAGGGGAAAAATTAATTCCTTCCTGTCTC
This sequence comes from Ascaphus truei, assembly GCF_040206685.1. Taxonomy (NCBI): domain Eukaryota; kingdom Metazoa; phylum Chordata; class Amphibia; order Anura; family Ascaphidae; genus Ascaphus; species Ascaphus truei. Next base: position 509,779,842 of record NC_134483.1, read on the forward strand.
CAAGAATTGGCAATCGGATTAATCCCTGGATCAACATCCTTCCCATGTATACTTATTTGGTATATCCCTGCATACCTTTCCCATCTAAAAGGATGTCCAACCTTTTTTTGAACAAATCTATTGTATCTGCCATCACAGTCACCATGGGTAATGAATTCCACATTTTAACTGCCGTTACTGTAAAGAACCCTTTCCTTTGTTGCTGGTGAAATGTCCTTTTGTCCAACCTTAAGGGATGGCCCGAGTCCTTTGTACTGCCCGTGGGATGAATAGTTCTTTTGAAAGCTCCTTGTATTGTCCCTGAATATATTTGTATATAGTTATCATATCCCCTCTTAGACGCCTCTTTTCTAATGTAAATAAATCTAATTTAGCTAGCCTCTCCTCATAAGTTAGAATGTCCATCCCCTTTATTAATTTGGTGGCTCTTCTCTGCACTCTCTCTAGTTCCATAATGTATTTTCTTAGGATTGGTACCCAAAATTGTACTCCATATTCAAGGTGTGGTCTTACTAATGCTTTGTAAAGGGGCATAATTATGTTTACTTCCTTTCCATCCATTGCCCGTTTGATGCAAGATAACATCTTGTTTGCCTTTGCAGCTACTGCATGACATTGGGCACTATTGCTAAGCCTGCTGTCTACAAGCACTCCTAAATCCTTCTCCATCAAGGATTCCCCCAATATATCTCCATTTAATTTGTAAGTCGCCTTTTTATTCTTGCATCCCAAATGCATAACTTTACATTTATCTGTATTAAACCTCATTTGCCATTTACCTGCCCACGTTTCCAGTCTCTCCAAGTCCTTCTGAAGAGAAATTACATCCTGCTCTGATTCTATTACCTTACACAATTTAGTATCATCAGCAAAGATGGAGACTTTGCTCTCGATCCCAACGTCAAGGTCATTAATAAACAAGTTAAAAAGCAGGGGTCCCAGTACCAATCCTTGAGGTACTCCACTCACGACTTTAGCCAAACCTGAAAAAGTTCCATTTATGACAACCTTCTGTTGTCTGTCCTTTAACCAATTTTCAATCCAGGTGCATACAGTATATTATTACTGAGTCCAATTTTCTTTATTTTGTACACCAAACTCTTGTGTGAAACCGTATCAAAAGCCTTTGCAAAATCTAAGTAGACCACATCAACTGCATTACCCTGGTCTAAATTCCTACTTACCTCCTCAAAGAAACAAATAAGGTTAGTTTGGCAAGATCTATCCTTCATAAATCCTTGCTGACTATTACTAATAATTTTGTTTTCCATTAGGTATTCCTGAATATTATCCCGTATTAAACCTTCAAGTAGTTTCCCTACTATTGAAGTCAGGCTTACACGTCTGTAATTCCCCGGGTGTGATCTAGCTCCCTTTTTAAATATAGGCACCACATCTGCTTTACACTAATCTTGTGGTACTGAGCCTGTGGAAATGGAGTCCTGGAATATTAAATATAATGGTTTTGCTATTACTGAGCTTAACTCCTTGAGAACTCTTGGATGTATGTCATCGGGCCAGGTGCCTTATTTACATTAATTTTTTCAAGTCGCTTATGAACTTCTTCCTCAGTTAACCAATTGGTCATTAATATGGAGGTTATGGCTTCCTCCTGTAGCGCTACTATTGAACTTGATTCTTCCCTGGTAAACACAGAGGCAAAGAATTTGTTTAATACCTCTGCTTTTTCCATATCTCCAATAATCTGCCTACCCATCTCACACTGAAAGGGTCCTATATTTTCTTTTCTCATTTTTTTGTTATTAAGGTACTTAAAGAACTTTTTAGGGTTGACCTTACTTTCTATTGCAATCCTTTTTTCATTATCCATTTTTGCTAATTTAATTGCCCTTTTGCAATTTTTGTTACATTCCTTATAATTCTGATATGATGTTTCTGTCCCTTCTGACTTAAAGAATCTAAACGCCTTCCTCTTCTTGTCCATTTCCTCCCCTACCTGTTTATTTAGCCACATTGGTTTTGACTTATTTCTTTTATACTTATTACCCAAGGGTATACACTGATAAGTGTGCTTTTCTAACAATGTTTTAAAGACTGCCCATTTATCTTCTACATTTTTCCCTGCAAAAACATCACCCCATTGTATTACTACTAGATTAGACCTCAGTTTATTAAAATCTGCCTTTCTAAAGTTTAAAGTCTTTGTTGAACCCAAGTAATCTGTTTTTTGATAATTTATTTCAAATTAGACCATGTTATGATCACTGTTACCCAAATGTTCCAGGACTTGAATATTTGTTATTACTTCTACATTGTTTGATATGACCAAATCCAGAACTGCCCCTCTCATGGTTGGTTCCTCAATAATTTGGGTCATATAATTATCTTTAAGCACCCCCAAAAACCTGTTTCCTTTTGTTGTAACGCTAATCTCATTGCCCCAGTCTATGCCTGGATAATTAAAATCCCCCATTATGCAAACATGACCCAGTTTTGATGCCTTCTCCATTTGCAAATGTATTTTAGCTTCCTCAATCTCACAGATATTTGGTGGTTTATAGCATATTCCCACAAACATTTTCTTTATACTTTTACCTTCACTGCTAATTTCTAACCACAAGGTCTCTACATTTTCATCATTCCCTTCATAGACATCATCCCTTATAATAGGTTTTAGATCTGGTTTAACATATAGACATACTCCACCTCCCCTTCTATTTGTTCGATCCTTCCGAAAAAGAGAATACCCCTTTAAATGAACTGTCCAGTCATGAGTTTCATCCCACCATGTTTCAGTAATGCCTATGATATCATACTGCTCCCTTAATTCAAGCTCCCCCATTTTATCTGTCAGGCTTCTTGCATTAGCAAGCATGCATTTAAGTTTTTTTTCAGCCTGTACTATTATCTCATCTGCTCCTTCCTTTCTGCTCCCACTTGGTTTAGTCTTTAGAAGTTTTCTAGTATTATCTCTATTTACTATGGGCATCTCACTGCTTGTCAAACTTGCACTTGCCCCCATTCTACCTCCATACCACCTTGTATCCTCATCTATTCCATTTAGTTCATTATCTGTTTCATTCCCCTCCCCCCTCAATCCTAGTTTAAAATCTCCTCCAACCTTTATAGCATTCTCCCCCCTAGCACAAAAGATCCCTCTTCATTGAGGTGCAATCCGTCCCTAGAATATAGATGGCACCTCTCAGAAAAGGAGTCCCAGTGCTCTAAAAACCCAAACCCCTCCTTCCTACACCACTTTCTTAGCCATGCATTAACCTCCCTAATCTCTGACTGTCTCCCTGCGGTAGCGCATGGCACTGGCAGTATTTCAGAAAATACTACCTTGGAGGTCCTTGCCTTAAGCTTTTGGCCTAGATCCCTGTAATCATTTTTTAGGACCCTCTATCTTTCTCTAACTTTGTCATTGGTGCCAACATGTACCAAGACCGCCGGGTCAATCCCAGCCCCCCCAACAATCAGTCTACCCGACACCCGAATCAGAAGAAGATCTTCGTCTATTAGGGGCACGTCATGGGATACAAGCAATTCTTTTACACCCTTAGGCTCGACTTCCACTTCTAATTCCCTTCCCATTTCCAAACTATTTGTAGTGACTACCTCCACGTGATTCTCCAAATCTTCAAAATCATCCATAAGTGTTGGAATTGGCTTCCTCCAAACACCTTTTAAGGTTGATTATTTCACTTCCTCCCATACATCTCTAATAGTTTTTATACCATCCAAAATTGTGAAGCCTTTCCAAAATGCTTTTAATTTATTTTCTCTAGGCCCAGCTGTTGTGTCACTGTCTAAGACCTCAATAGACTTAGCAAAAGTTCTCCTTAGGAAATAGGGTTTAAACACTGCAATTACACCTTCGTCCATAGGCTGCAGCAATTAAGTTGTATTTGCAGGTAGAAACATATATGCTATCTCCCTGTACAAACCAAGTAGACCTTTAGGATGGCTAGGGGCATTGTCTGTGAGAAGTAAAATCTTAAACGGAATATTCTTGCTCTTGCAATAAGCCTCAACAGTAGGCTTAAAATAGTCAGTGAACAAATTGGAGAAAAGAAGGCCAGTCATCCAAGCTTTTGAATTGGATTTATAATAAACAGGGAGGCTAGCTTTTGCATAGTTCTTTAGTGCCCTAGGATTTTCAGGTCAGTAAATCATCACAGGTTTTAACTTGCAATCACCAGCTGCATTAGCACCTAACGAGAGAGTTATCATTACTCAAAAACAACAAGCTTGACCCTACCTGTCTTTCTAACTATCGACGGTCTACTCCTGCCTTTTGCCTCCAAACTCCTTGAACGTCTTGTTTTCTCTCGCCTTCTCCACTTTCTCAACACCTATTCTCTCCTAGACCCTCTACAATCTGGCTTCCGCACTGCTCACTCAACTGAAACTGCCCTCACTAAAATAACCAACGACCTCCATGTTGCCAAAGACAGAGGTCATTACACTCTGCTCATATTACTTGACCTCTCTGCAGCATTTGACACCGTGGACCACCCATTTCTCCTCCACATTCTCCATACTCTTGGTATTCGTAACAAAGCTCTATCCTGGATCTCCTCTTACCTCTCCCATCGTACTTTCGGTGTCTCTTTTGCTAACACCTCCTACTCCTCTATTGATCTCTCTGTGGGGGTACCCCTGTGCTCTGTCCTTGGACCCCTTCTCTTTTCTCTTTACACACGCTCTCTAGGTGACCTAATCACATCTTTTGGGTTTAAATATCACCTATATGCTGACGACACACAAATTTACCTTTCAACCCCTGACCTTACACCTGCTATACAGACCAAAGTTTCTGAATGTCTCTCTGGAATATCATCCTGGATGGCCATCCAACGACTGAAACTTAACATGGCAAAAACAGAGCTCCTTATACTTCCTCCCAAACCTGGCCCTACTACTTCCTTCCACATTACTGTTGGAAATACGATAATTCACCCAGTCGCCCAAGCACGCTGCCTAGGGGTCACACTCGATTCCTCTCTCACATTTTCATCTCACATTCAAAACGTTTCTAAAACTTGTCGCTTTTTCCTCCGCAATATCACAAAGATACGCCCTTTCCTCTGTTACTCGACTGCTAAAACTCTGACTCAGACCCTCATTCTCTCCCATCTCGATTACTGCAACCTCCTGCAGTCCGGCCTCCCTGCCTCTCACCTGTCTTCCCTACAATCTATCCTAAACGCTGCTGCCAGAAACACTCTACTCTTTCCTAAATCTGTCTCCGCGTCTCCCCTCCTGAAATCCCTCTCCAGGCTTCCGATCAAATCCCGCATCTCCCACTCAATTCTCCTCCCCCTCCTTACATCTCAGCCCTAATTTCCTGCTATGCACCATCCCGACTCTTGCGTTCTTCTCAAGGATGTCTTCATTCTACCCTCTTTGTATCTAAAGCCCTCTCCCGCCTTAAACCTTTCTCACCGACTGCCCCACACATCTGGAATGCCCTTCCCCTCAATACCCAACTAGAACCCTCTCTATCCACCTTTAAGACCCACCTTAAGACACATTTGCTTAAAGAAGCATATGAATAGCACTGTGGATAATCCTGGACACATGATACATAAAGATTGCCCCCCTGCAGATGCACTTACTAGAATTCCCTCCTACTGTCTCTATACGTTCCCCTACCTACCAATTAGATTTGTACATTTATGGCGCTATATAAATAAAGACATACAATACAATCATGTCTTTTGCAGCTTTGAAGCCAGGCATTGCCTTCTCCTCTTTAGCAATAAAAGTCAGAGACGGCATATTCTTCCAATATAGGCCCGTTTCATCCACGTTGAAAATCTGCTGCTTAGTGTATCCACCTTCTTCAATGACCTTAGCAAGCTCACGTACAGTAGATAACTTTCTGCAGCTTCTGTATCAGCACTGGCTGCTTCACCCTGCACTCTGATGTTGTGGAGCTGGCTCTTGCCTTAAACCTATTAAACCAGCCTCTGCTAGCTTCAAATTTATCATCAGCAGCTAAGTCACCTCTGTCAGCCTTCATAGTATTGAAGAGACTTAGGGCCTTGGCTTGGATGATGGCTCGGATTAAAGGCACATTGTGACTGGTTTGATCTTCAATCCCCACCACTAAAACTTTTTCCATGTCAGTAATAAGGTTATCACGTTTTCTTATAACTTTAGTGTTCACTGGTGTTGCACTTTCCGTCAACACTTTCTCCTTGCCGTGCACAATTGTGCTAACTGTTTGATGAGCCAAATCTAGCGTTCTGCCGATTTCAGCATTACAGATTCCTTGGTCACTTAATTTTATTATTTCTAACTTGGTATTTAAAGTAAGAGGCTTACGACTCCTTTTTTTAAAACTTGAGGTACTATTGGAGGCCATTGTATAGTACAGTACTGTTCAGTTACTGTAATGAACACAACAAATATTTTACTGTACCTATTGTATGTACTGTACTGTACAGTATACAGTACAAGTGCACCTTTGAAAAACAGAGAGATGCTGTGCTGAAAACAGAGCGATCCAGAGAGAGAGAGACAGGCTGCTTCTGACAAACTGACAAACTGACAGAAGGTTGCTTCTGCTTCATTGACAAATGGCAGGGAGAATACGGATGCGCACGCGTGAAAAAGCTAGCTTCTGCTTCACTTGCAAATGGCAGGGAGAAAACTGTACGGATGCGCACGCACGAAAAAGGTTGCTTAACGACAGCCAGGTGCTGAAAATCTACGTAAACACGGAAATACCACCGAATGTAATGGGCATAGGTATACATTGCGAAGCGCAGTATTAGCGTAACGCCGCAATGTGGAGGGCCGAAAAGTGGGGCCTTCCTGTAGCTGAAAGACTATCTTAATTGTACTATCACTGCTTCTGTAATGGGTGAAGCCAGTTAAAATCCCAGGTTCCACTCTTATTGCGACCATATCACTTAATATTTCTGTAACTCAAGCACCAAAATTACATGACTGGTTCTTTGGGGGAGGAACTATGTGTGCCTGCATTATGCTATTTACAGTGTTCTATACATTGTCACTGCTACATATGAAAAATAATCGATATTATTAAAATATGTTTCTGAAGTACTTAAGTGTGTAGTAGTGTCACCTCGTAACTAACACACGTGATTTAAGTTTGGTGACTGATGCTTTTTACTAAAACGACAGACAAGTATAAGATACTTATACTTTTTTTTTTCAGATAGGTTTTAAATTATTTATTATTTTATTTATTTATAAAATGTTTTACCAGGAAGTAATACATTGAGACTTACCTCTCATTTTCAAGTACAGGGGCCTTTTCAAGTAGCTTCGATAATAACACTTCCATATCGAACGCTTTGGCATAACTCTACCGATCGGTCTGACATTTGTGTTATCACGGTAAGCTCAACCCCGTTATAGCGCGATCCGCTACAATGCGGATCCACTTATAACGCGGTCTGAGCATAGCTCCCGATCTCCATTTCGCCGCGCGAGGACTTACCGGCATCTAGATCTCTCTCCTCTCTGCAGCTCTCTCCTCTCCTCACTTCATAGGGCTGTGTCCAGATACGCGGCAGTCACGTAGACTTGGAACGCAGAGGAGTGTCACATGACACAACACACATCCCCTACACCACAATAATTTATAAATTATACAATATAATAATAATTAAAAAAAAATTATAAATTATTTTAAAAAATGTATAATTTATAAATTATACCTTATCATACAGGAATCGAACCATACCTTTCAAACCAATTCTCTACCTCTACACCACGGGGATTGTGTGATGTCACAGACTCCAAAAACAGGCTGTACATATACATAAATGTAGGGCAGTCCATTGCAATGTGCTGTAGAGGTTAAGTATATTTATAGAGAAAGGAGAGAAGGGAGAGAAGGACCGCATTATAACGGGATTCAGCTGTATTTAGAAAGAGTTATCACAAGTCAGAAACCGTTCTATAGGAAAATGTCATACCGCTTGGTGTCTTTTTCTAAGTTCTGCTCCTGCGATCTGCCTGCCGTTAGTAAGAGTGCACAGAGAGAACTGCATCTCCCTGCACAGCTCTTATAAGCAATAGCACTGTTTTTATTTGAATTTAATAACACATTATTGAAACAGGGGGTCTCCGGAGTTGAACCACATTAATTTTAGCCCTGGGAACCCCCTGCTTCAAGAGTTACAGGCCCCGGTATGGAGTGCCAATATCTCCGCAAAGTTTAAATGTCTCGATCGCGTCACACGGGAGATTTAAACAATTCATGGAGATACCGGCACCCCATACTGGTAACTCAGAAAGCAGGGGGTCCCTGGGGGTGAAATTAAAGCAGTTCAATTCCAGAGATCCCCTGCTTCAACACTGTGTTATTAAAATAAAATAAAAACAGCTTAATTACTTTAGCAGCTGGTCGCTAAGGTAATGAAGGAGTTAAAATGAGTACCTGGTTTGTTGGGGGTAGAGGAGGTGGGTGAAGGGGTTAGTTGCCCCAGGGTGCGTAGTTAGGCCTACTAGGAAGGTTGCAGGAGGGGTAAACCCCTTCATTACCTTGTCCATGATCCTCAGTTGCTTGAAAAGGAAGCCCTGGTTAGTAGTTCTTCTTTCTTCTCCCAGGCCTTACATAAGGCGTGTGACATCACATTTGACTGACAAATGGTACATCCACCATTCCAATTAGTGGATGTACCATGTGACGACTTCCATTTTTTTTATGATGTGACATCATCTTAAAGGGAGGGACAAAAAAAGGAATATATCACATGGTACAGAAACCAATCAGATTTATGGATGTACCATGTGATGTCTGTGACGTCATCAACAAGGAAGGGAGGGAGGGAGGCATGCTACCTGATTGGCTGGATGTACCATGTACCATTGGATAGTATTGATTGTTGTATTGTGTTTTAATGTTAATTGGTTTTGGAGGGGGAGGGGAAAGGTGGTATTTGGCCTGTGGTGGGTGTTTAGGCCTACTGGGTGGGTAGCGGGATGGGTAATGAAGGGGTTAACACCTCCAGTAACCCTCCTAATAGACTAAAACACCTACCCAGGGCAACTCCAACCTTCACCCACCCCCTCTACCCCCAACAAACCGGGCACTGGTATTTAACCCCTTCATTACCTTAGCGGTTAGTCGCTAAGGTAATGAAGCTGCCGGTAAAAAAATTTAAGTACATGGGATGGAAGCAGGGGGTCTGCGGAACTGATATTAATGCGTGTCAGCTTAGGAGACACCTGGCTCCAATCCGATGTAGTAAAAATAAATGTTTTCTTCATAATCACATCACGGATCCCATGTCGCCACCCTTGAGGTGGTGAGATCAGAACCTGTGAGTGGCCTGTGAGCTCCGGCTGTGATGTGCATCTCAGAGCTACCTGAATAGCTCGATATTTCCAAAAATTCGAGTTTGAGCATTTTTTGAGCTACTGCTCAGTTTGACATTACAAGAGTGCTGCCGATCAGGAAGAAGCCATTTTCTAGTGAGTTTGCCATGTTATCAAAGCTTTCTGAATAGCATGCAAACTCACTAGAAAAGTGCTCAAAACTGTCAATAAGTCACTAAAAGTTAACTCGAAGTTTACTGAATAGGCCCCATAGTCTGATGTTTTAGCGGGATTTCACTTACTTTAATTTTTGTAAAGATTCAGAAGTCACGCCGCCTTCGTTGCGCTCCCGCCCTACCTCCATTCACGCATGGGGCTCCTTCCAAGGGAACATTATCCGCAGGCCGCACAGCGCACATGCATGCACCGGTGACATCACCAGGTACTACGGGGGAAAGCCCAGCCTCCAGATTGCGACACGCATCAGCCGCACACGCACGTGACACGTGTGCAACGCGCCCAAGCTCCGTGGCAACAGAGCTAATCAGCTCCAGCACATTCACCTGTCTCCATCACCTAGCCCAATCACTGCTTCCGCTGAGGCGGCGCCTCGGCTCCGCATCTCCATAGGATTGGACAGTCCTGCCATTGGCACTTTGGCTGAGCTTGGATTCATGTTCCATTGTGCTTACCTGTTCTTTGCCTCCACAGTCTTGCCTTGCCTTGCTGAAACTTGCTCTTTGTACTGACCTGGCTTTGTTCTTGGACTGTGCACCTCTGGAATACTGACCCCGGCTACCTCTGACCCTCCGCATCTCCCCAACCCTGACCTCGCACTCGGACAATGACTACTCTCCATTCTCCAACCCCAACTATTACTAATAGTACCTTCAACGGTCCGGACCTCTCCTACTATGAGCTTGGCAAGTATAACAACGAATTTTACCTCTCCAACACCGACCTGGCTACCTTGACCAATCTAAACTCCAGACATGGCTGTGGGTGGAGTTTATACCCATTCCAATCTCAGTCCTGTGGTCCCTCCTTGTTTGTGGTGAGCACAGCGTTAGAACATGGATCCCACTGAGGTGGGACACATCTTGGCTACGCACGCAAGCATGTTTACCAAACTTGAAAAATATCTTGAGCAAAGTGACCGACGAATGAACTTGTTACAGCAAAATTTTCTGGCTCTCACGGTACAGGTGCAATACCCCACTCCTTCCATTCCAACCGGTCCTCCCTCTTCCCCGCTGGTTAACCCTTGTCTTCTGAACCTCGACTCCCTACTCCTAACCGCTCTGCTGGAGATCCCCATGGATGCCGAAGCTTTCTAAACCAATGCTTCATAAAATTTGTAATAACGCCTTCCCGTTTTCCTTCCCAAAGATCCAAAGTGGTGTATATCATCTCTTTGATCACAGGCGACACGCTGGGTTGGGCTTCCCCCATCTAGGAACAGAGGTTGGATCTTACACAAGACATCGGACGATTCGCCAAAGAATTTCAACGAGTCTTTGACACCCCTGGCCGTAAGGTAACTGCTGCCTCTTCTTTGTTTCGTATCTTTCAAGAGAATCGCCCTGTTGACAGATACGCCTTGGAATTTTGCACCATTGCTGCTGAGACAGGATGGAACAATGAGGCTTTGCCATCGGCTTTCTGGCAGGGACTTTTGGAACCTCTTAAAGATGAATTTGCTGCCCAAGAGCGCCCTACAGATATGGAAGAACTTATCGCTGTTTGCATCCGGGTAGATCAACACCTGCAAGAGAGGAAATCCGAACGTTCACGCCATCGTCTACTACCCAACAGGTCACCTGCCTTCCATTTTTCTTCTCCAGATCCTCCTTCCTCTGACGATCCAGAACCCATGCAACTGGGAGGCAATAAGTTGTTCTCCTCCGAGAAGCAATGCCGTCTCACTATAGGACTGTCTCTACTGCAGCAATCCTGGACATCAAGTGCTCCTTTGCCCTCTCAAGTCGGGAAAAGCCAACTCCCAATGAGGTTCGGGGGAATCTCATTGGGAGCACTCTCCATGTCCCCTACCACCAAAAATCTTGCCGACCAGGATATTGATTCCAGTCTCCCTAATGGGCGAGAACTTTCAGGCCACAGCTTTGGCCTTTATTTACTCCGGGTCTGGAGGCAAATTCATCTACCAAGGATTCGCGGAAATAAACAGCATTCCGTTCATCTGAAAGACGGCCCCTATAGGATTGGAGGTCAGCGACAGTCGTCCGCTACAACCGGCTTTCATTTCCTTACAAACTATCGATTTCTCTCTTCTGGTAGAGGACGGTCACAAGGAGGAGATTTGCCTGGATATGATGCACATGCTCTCCGTCGAGGTAATTTTGGGTCTTCCAAGGCTCCAACGCCATAATCCTCACTTTGATTGGACTAATAAGAGACCTATCCAATGGAGCACCCTGCGTTCCAAGACCTGTGTGATTCCAGCTCAACAGATATGCGGGTTGAGTACTCCCGGAGAGGATAAGAGCAGCCTACCCGAGATTTACACGCGGACTTCCGGGATGGTTTTGACAAAGCACGATCTGAAGCTCTATAGACGATCATAAACTCAAGAATCTCTAGAGGAGCAGTCCAATACTTGTTCCACTGGAAAGGGTTTGGACCAGAAGAACGGTCCTGGATTCCCCACCACCAAATTCATTCTTCCAATCTCCTAAGGTGGTTCCATCAGAAGTATCCCCTCAAGCCCTTCTGGAGTCGCCCGGAGGTCGCTCCTGCAGGGGGGATACTGTAAGGATTCGGAAGTCACGCCGCCTTTGGCGCGCTCCTGCCCTACCACTATTCACGCATGGGGCTCCTTCCAAGGGAACATCATCCGCAGGCTACACAGCGCGCATCGGTGACATCACCAGATACTGCTGGGGAAGGCCCCGCCTCCGGATTGCAACACTCATAAGCGGCGCACGGCGCATGCACATAACACGTGTGCAACCCGCCCAAGCTCCGTGACAACAGAGCTAATTAGCTCCAGCACATTCACCTGTCTCCTGCAATTTGCCCAATCACTGCTTCCGCAGAGGCTGCACCTCCGCCTCTCCATAAGATTGGACAGTCCTGCGTATATATGCTCAGTTGTGCCACTGGCACTTTGGCTGAGCATAGATTCATGTTCCGTTCTGCTTACCTGTTTGTTGTCTCCAGAGTCTTGCCTTGCCTTGCTGAACCTTGTTCTGTGTACCGACCCAGCTTTGTTCTTGGACTCCGCACCTCTTGAATACTGACCTTGGCTACCTCTGACCCTCCGCATCTCTCCAACACTGAACTCGGCACTCGGACAACGACTACTTTCCATTCTCCAACCCCAACTACGGCTAATAGTACCTTCAACGATCCGGACCTCTCCTATTCTGACCTTGGCAAGTATAACGACTCTTACCTCTCCAACCCTGACCCGGCTACCTCGACCAATCTACAGTCCAGACGTGCCCCCCGTGGCTGTGGCTGGCTTTTATACCCATTCCCGTTACAATTTAATTGTTGCTTTTCCGATTTAATACCATCTAATAATAATAATAATAATAAACAGCATTTGTATGTTCAGTCTGTTTATTTAATGAAGTCAGAAACATAGAATTTGACAGATAAGAACCACTTGGCCAACCTAGTCTGCTCATGTTCCTATCAGTAATACAATCTCCGACCCTATTTGCTCCTTGTTTTCTTTTATATTTAGAACAGCATTAGGTCTACCCCAAGCACTTTTGAATTCCCTCACGGTATTTGCCTCTTACACCTCTGCTGGGAGGCTATTTCACTAATCAACCTCCTTTCCGTGAATAAGTAGAATATACATTAGGATATTTTGTGACATGCTGCTAAGCATACAGTTGTCGAGGACATTATCAAAATAACATGAATTCATTTATAACGTTAAATACAAATAATTATAAGCTTCTAATTATAAGTAATTATTTGTATAATACAATTATAATTGCATAACATACAATGTGTTGTGGAACCACACTGCCCCCCTGTGACTTAAAAAAAGTTTAATTTAAAATAAATTAGATAAAAAGAATGTGCACTATTCAGATAAAAAAATGTTCGGTCACATTTATCAAATGTCTCATTTGAAAAGTGATGCTGAGAGGCCCAGGTGGTACATTACCGACACTGTGAAGAAGTGACCTTTAGTAAGGGTTTCTAGTTCTCATTAAATGAGCATATAATGATAAATCCATCAAAGTAATATAAGTTTATCACATTTTAAAATGCTGTGCCACTTTACACCTGATAAAAGGTCACATTAATTTCTGGCTTGGCACTGTGCATCTCAAAAGTCTGAATATAACTTGAAGAACTATAACATATTTTAGCACAGGATTGTTAAACTCGTATCCTCATGGGTAGCAAACCAAACTGTTCTGCAGTATATATCTCTACACAGAAATAATTTACTTACCCAACGCTGTCAGTGCTGAAATGGTACAACCTGCCACCATACTCCCCTGCTCCATCATGTCGCCTCTCCTTCTTTTCCTGTTGACTACCACTGCACTGCTCACCAAACTAGTTTGTTCGTACTACCAACCTCCATTTTTCCCCTCTTCTGTTCATATTTCCCCTTCGCTACTCTACACACATAAACGTTTCTGCTTCCTCTACTCATTCCACACACAAACCTATGCCACCTGCAGATTAGTTTGCACTTACAAATCATATTCCCATCTTCTCCTCCCCTTTGCTGCTGGAGACATTTCATCCATCCCTGGGCCTTCTTCTATCCCTACTTGCTCCAGCTCTCACCTCTCTTCCTCATCTGTTTCTGCTTGTTATGCCAACCAGTCCAACCTTATCTGTATTGCTTGCCTTCCTTCTCCTTTTTTCTTTCACTCTTTGGAATGTTTGCTGTCTCCATAATAAGCCCCTGACCATGCATGATCTTTTCTGCTCCCGCTCTGTGAACCTTTTTGCTTTAACAGAAACCTTTCTGAATCTGACTTTGCACTAGAGGCTGCTGTGTCATACAGTATGGTGACCATTCTTACTCACACACCTTCCAGACTCTTTGGCTAGACAGGGAGTGGGGCGGGGAGGGATAGGTCATCTCCTGTCTTCTTACTACCTGTATAAACTAAAATAAAGAAGAAAAGCAGAGGCGGTCTCTTTTAGTGAATAGCAAATATTATAGTGAATAGCAGTGGTAGATAGTGAATGGTGAATATATATATATATATATATATATATATATATATATATATATATATATATATGAAGTGTTAAATCAATAAGTGAAATAATTATTCAATAAATGATACATTGCTCAACTGATGAGGATCCTGCTTCGATCCTTGTTGATCCTTGTTGATGGTTGGATAAGGGGAGCGCAGGATCATGAAAGAAATAAAATATGCATACTGTATAGTGCAATACTGTAATAACTAAATAGTCTTGAGAAATATTGCTAGTTGTATAAGTGATCAATGTCACTACTCACATGGCCCAGAAAGAGTGTCGACACACAAAGGTTTCTTTAGAAGAATAATCCTCATCTATCACAGTCACTGGGAATCTTGAAACTGGCGTTTTTACAGTGAGAACATCTACCCGTATGTGGAACAGGAACAGATAACCCTTCTTGGATGTGGTGCCTTACCCTCGTATTGATTTTCAGCACACAGAGAAAATAAGTTAAAAATCGATGTATTAGCATAAAAGTAATGTACATCAGCGGCCTGAATCGGAGCACAGCAGTAGCCTAGACAGCGCATCGCTTGGGTTCCCCAGCTCGTGTGTGTCTTCACTTCCGCGTTCCTTGTGGAGTGCTGATAGGTCCTTGCACTCAGTCAGCATCCTACGGCAGCTGTGACGGCTCCAAAAGATCACGGAATTTCTTCAACGCGTTTCACAAGCGTGTTGCTTTGTCAGGAAACCGTGATACATAGGTGTGTGACCAGATAGTTTATATATCCTGGTCAATCACATCTTTTAAAACTCTGATGCTTAATTGACATTAACTTTAATTAAACAAATGATTGTGAAAAGAACTGTATGTCCTGTATTCAACATATAGTTAATGTCTATCAGCATATATATAACATATGAAACAAACTACAATGTGGTGAACATGGAATGAACATATGCTTATGTCATATGATATTACATATACATTTTATTATGACAATAATTCACTAAAACTCCAAAATGGAAACTTTAAGTACTTTCTCTGGTTAACCCTCCATCAATATGTAGGATAACAATGGACTGAAGGTAAAAGGATAAATCATAATAGAACTATGGATATTTGACCAAAAATCATGTCAATAGAGTAATACTCCATAATCATATGGAGACCATATGATTATCCAATGTGATCTGAAATACAGAAATGATCTATCTAGTATATATATATATATATATATATATATATATATATATATATATATATATATATATATATATATATATATATATATATATATATTAAGAAAGGAAAAGAAAAATTGTACAATATATGTGCTAGAGCAGCAGTGCGCAAACTGGGGGTCGGGTGATTTTTGTAGGGGGGCGCAGCGGTTGCAAAGGCCCACACTCTTCCCCAGAGCAGTTAAATTAAATGCCAGGGGATCACATCAGGCCTCTGCAACCTATTACTTACTGACAGGCTAAAGTGTGGTGCAAACCTGCTGGCAACAGGGGGCCCTGACTTTCCCACGATGGTATGGGGGATATCAGGACAGGAATCTGAGGTGAACATGAGTGGTACTTACAACAGCGCCTCCATCTCTTGCAGATCCCCAGACTTTTAGGGAGGAACCTCTGCAGGAGAACTTCTCTCAGTTTCTCCCTGACAGATTCCAGTCTCAGGCGAGAAGTATGTTGAATCACAGGAATACTTTATTGCATCAGTGCATGGATTACTGCCCATCATAAAAGCAAGGTGCTTCAGCAGCATCAGCAGGCCGTCACCCAAAGGATGTCCCTGGACAACACTCCTAGTCAGGGCCCTAGAAGCTGTCCGTGTTCTTCTGTTATCTCCTGGTAAGATAAAAGGAATTATCTCCCTCCGCTCCACTAAGGGAGGGCATCAGACTGGCAGAGCCCTGCCCAGTCCAGATAGGGTAGACCAGTCTCTCTCAAAGGGTAGAGACACACTGACTATATTCAGGAAGTGCTATGCAGTAAGTAGTTCCAATAAGCACCACCCCTGTGTCGCTGTGATTGGACACCGAGCCTGATGACACTATCTTTACTGACTCACTGCACAGCATGTGTGTGGGGAAAACCCATGATTACTTCTGGCAACCTGCCCTTACCAGGGATGATTACTGCCAGGAGGAGGATAGTACTATAGCCCCAAAACTACCCAGGGCCACATAGTTTTACAGCTTGGTAAATCCCCCTAGTAGCATTCACAAAGCCATGCAGTTTCCATGATGAAGCAAATGGAATACAGTAACTTTGCCATTTAGGTCATTGCTTTGGTAGGTTTAATGAACATTATCAATCCATATATGATATATCAATGACTAGTAACTTTACACAATCTATTCTTATCAATACCCATCAAGATAGGAGAAAGGAAGAGGCACACAAATTGTAGTGGAATCAAATGATTTCAAATGTATTGATGCATCAGAGCTAACAATATTAACGTTTCAGGACAAGCAGTCCATCTGAGGTGTTTGGTCTGAGGAAGGGACTGCTTGTCCTGAAACGTTACTATTGTTAGCTCTGATGGATCAATACATTTGAAATCATTTGATTCCACTACAATTTGTGTGCCTCTTCCTTTCTCCTATCTTGCTATTACTTTGGATCCAGCTTTGGGACGCCAGGATCAACGGAAAATGAGCACCAAATGTAAAATCCTTAAAAAAAAATTCTTTAAAACAGTGGTGTGCCACCTATAATCTCCTTTGTATTGCTTATCAATAACATGTAATAAATACAGTTGATTAGGATTATTTACTAATTGCCCATTTCTCAGACTCTTAGGTCCTATGCTCATTTTGCTGCACAATGGAGTTTGTATATCATTTATTTTTGCTGCGTCAGAGTGTAGCCCCACTTCTCACTCACTGCAGTTTTGGTTTCATTTCTCTCCACGTATTTTTATTTGTAGGTACCTGTTGTCCCGGAACAACAGAGCCAGTGACCTCCTTGTTAATCGGCTCCTGGCATTAGTCAAAGTGGTTATACCAGTGGTTCCCAAACTTTTTCGGTTCAAGGCTCCCCAAGGCGATCAGGATTTTTTCAAGGCTCCCCAAGGCGATCAGGATTTTTACGCGGCGCCCAAAGTAAAAACAAAGGTGTATATACATACCTAACAGTTGCAGTGCGCAGTTGGTGTCTCTCTCAGACACTCTCACTCTCTCTCACACACTCTAACTCTCTCTGACCTCACTCTCTCTCTCTCTGACCTCTCTCTCTGACCGCACTCTCTCTCTCTCTCTCTCTCTCTCTCTCTCTCTCTCCTCCCTCTCTCTCTCTCTCTCTCTCTGACCTCACTCTCTCTCTTTCTCTCTCTGACCTCACTCTCTCTCACTCTCTCTCTCTGACCTC